>NC_053152.1:50806991-51066991 GCF_016808335.1 Panicum virgatum
GTTAGAGAGAGATTTAAAAGAGAGGGAGAGAGGGGGGGGTGGGGGGAGGGAGGGCGAGAGAGGGAGGGAGGGAGAGGGAGAGAGGGAGAGAGGGAGAGAGAGGGAGAGAGGGAGAGGGAGCGAGGGAGGGAGAGCGCGAGGGAGGGAGGGGGAGGGGGAGGGGGAGGGAGAGGGGGAGGGGGAGGGGGAGGGAGAGGGAGAGGGGGAGAGAGAGAGGGAGAGAGAGAGAGAGGCACGTACTGTTCCAACGATGACCTGTGATTTCCCTTGGCTCCAACTGTTGAAAAGAAAAATGTGGACTAGATCAATACCACATCAACGCAGTGAATAGCCAAAACTAGTACAAAGCTCTTATGGAAATGCTCCATATCTTTACATGATATTTTAGATTCCGCACAACCATAAACCCGAAAGGCCTAAACCATAGATTACTTGGCAGAAAAACTTCATAATACTATAGTATTAGTAATCTTTCATCGTTGTTTAAAAATACATGATCGCAGTATCTTCTTTTAGTTAGATTCGAGTATGATGAGTAGTATATACTATGCCTCCTTTAAGAAAAAGGTACCTAGAGGCTAGATCATTCTACAAAAGACAATACCACCACGCATTCCCAGGTTATGTGGCTTCCACCACTGGGTAGAAGCTAGAAAAGGCATGCTCTCCACTGAAATGATAATCCTGTGGTGGTGGGGCAGAAGAAGGATGGAGACTTGAAGAGGGAATGGTATGAAAAGATTCATGTTTCCTCCAACTAATTAGGGCCTAACCTTTTAGCCCATTCAGACAAAGTATATGCCATTAAACAAGAAACAACAAATTATACTGCATTCCATTTGGCTGCTGCACCATGGTTCTTACGGCGGTAAGGCGAGGTGTGGCGAATCACCACCACCCAGCTGCCTAGGCGGGCTAAGGCGACGCCTTAGCCCAAAACAAGGGGATTCGCCTTGTCGCCTAGGCAACACCATGAGAACCATGGCTGCCACCCTCCTTTCTTCCACTGCATTCTTCATTGCTTCCTCTCCGTAGCAGCTGCCCCTTCCACTCCAGCTGCCACCCCCATCTCTGCGTAGTGCTTCGCCTCCCACCGAGGACTGCACAGCACTGCCCAATACTCAGGATGGCAGAAATCCTCGTGGAGTTAGGGATCCGACCCGTTTGGGGCGGGGACAGGGCTGGAAATCCCTCGCGGGGCTAACGGGGTAGGGCCCCAAAATCAGATCGGGGTGGGGGCGGGTCCGATATTTCCCCCGCGAGGCTCCGATGGGGACCTGATTCCAGTGCATATGGCCCATAATACTGTGGCCCAACATTTATCAGTAACCCAAAATTGCAATGGCCTCAGCCAAACAAATATCCACCATCAGGCAGCCGCCACTTCGTTGTCTCTGTTGGTTTCCGTCGGCACAGAGCAGCATGTGGCCGCCGCCCGCGGAGGTCTTCCTCGCCACCTGCAGGACAGCAGAAAAGCAGCGAAAATGATGGGAGAGGTGTGTGTGCATGCTGCCTATGACGGTGCCATGCTTCATCCCAGCGTTCAATCCCTTTGGGACGCATTCTAAATTGTTTTATCTGTTTCCTCTTCTTTTAATGGTCATAGGATCCGCTCCTTTAGCTCTCCAACTTATTTCATTTGTTTATTTGGTTGCTAGATCGTCCGAACTTGCTTGTAGCATTGGCTTGAGCTGATATTTCTGTTTACCCAGCTTGGATTGATGATTTGGAGTTGATTTTCATTCCCAGATGATCCGGGGTCGGGGCCGGGGCGATTTTTTTCCCTGATTATTATTTCGGGGACGGGGCGGGGATGCTAGTTCGGGGATAGGTGCGGGGATGGGGGTCATGCCCCCGACCCCGCCCCGCCCTGTTGGCATCCTGACCCAACACTGCCTGAACAGCTTTACCATCGAGCCAACAATGCGACCATCGTGCAGCAACCGCTGCTGCCCCTAGGCACCCAGTTTTTAAACACTATGTTGCAGACCATAGCAAGGGCCAAGGGGTCAATTGCTGTATTTGAGAGTTCAACCTACTTGATAAATCATGCTTCTGTTCTAAAAATATATGTTGGTAAAAGATTTATAGAAAAAAATTAAGCATAGAGAAATGAACAAAAGAGAATAAAGGGGAATCTTACATACCGCATGTGAATTTTCTCACGAGCAATAATATCCATATCTGCATGATAATGCTCAGCCGAAATACCCCTATCGCACAATTCTTTTGCAACCTGTTTGCCAACAAAGCACAAAAAATTAACAAAGGGTTAGTGGATAGTACCATAGTGGTTCGAGGGGGAGAGGGGAACGTTCAAATATAGTAAACAAAGAAACTTGTTAACACATGAAGTGAATAGCTTGTACCGGTTAATTTTTGTTTTTTACAAATTAATCAGAAAATACAAAAAATGCTTAGTTCACTATGGGAGTTTACATATTGTTTTGATCACGAATCAAAGTTCCAAAAACTCTATGAGGAGAATGGCACAGGAGTTAGAAGTTTAGACTTTCTTTTGGACCACGGTCTTATTAGAAAAAAAAAACAAAATTTTTATGGCTGTGATAAAACTCAAGTTGTACAATTCTTTTTTGCTTCGGTTACACCCATCGTATTTAAAAGATATATTGATTGAACTACCTGTGCCTCCTAAAAACATTAAGCATTGGATCAACTATACTCATTTTTATCACAATGGGGAGGCAGCAGTCACAGATATTAGAATGAAACAGAGTAATTCATGGGTTGTTCTGCCAACCTGTTCGCATTCCCTCCTTGAAAAGCAATACACAATTCCAGATTCGTTATTTGGGTATGATTCACTTATAAAATTTGCGATCTCATCAATCACAACCTTTCCAACAGGTGATTTTTCATATACCTACATGGTAAACAAGTTAGTTAAATCCTCTTTATCCTCGCTGCATCTTTTTGCATTTTACTTTCTCATAATTTGATAAATAAAAAGAAAAGAAAATATCAGCACTAGCAGACTGAGAAAAGGCATACCTTATAGAAAAGGTTGGGCCTGTTAACTGTGCTAACAAACTTGACACACTTCGGGATATGAAGCATCTCTATCAAATCCATTTGAACTTTACTTGTTGCAGTTGCCTGCAATGGATTGCAGGCAAGTTCACACAAAATTATCTTTCTAAACATTGCAAAAAAAAAACTTTTTTCTAAACTTGATTGTTATTTGTATTTTTTGTGTTACTCACAGTTAGAGCTATCATGGGAACACTAGGAAATTGGATCTTTAAAATGCCAAGATTCTTGTAGTCTGGGCGAAAATCATGGCCCCATTGACTACAGCAGTGTGCCTCCTGCATGATAAACATTCCAGATAGATTACATAGCGCTTGAAAAGCACACAAGATATGTTCATGCACTGAAAAGTTCTTTTAATCTATCTCATAATGGGAAACATACCGTATACAGAATATAAACAACTTGAAAAATGCGGACAGTGAAGAGAATAATTGCCAATGGTCATTCCTTTTATGTGAATTAATAAAGATGGGACAATATGAAGCTAAAAGGCAGAGCTGCTTTTTAGAATTCCACCAATTCTGGTCTAACCAGGAAACATTATTGTTTATTGTCATGAGGTGAAAATTGAGATATAGCGTTTCAATTTAATTTCCAGCAGGGGATATTCAATCTTGCATAGATCGATGACATAAAGAAATTTATAGCTCACATAGGAACAGAAAGAGCCTTTTTTGAGAGAGACAATATAATTGTAGAGTTACAATTTTGGGCATAGAGACACAAGTATTGTCATCACTCACATCTACTGCAACGAGAGAAAGACGTCCAGCATGATGGCATTTCTCAAGCTTAGACATGAACCTTTTACTTTTCGATATCTTTTCTGGTGTCACATACAATATCTTCAATTCTCCTTCACCTTTATCAAGTGCCCTATAGATGAACTTCTCAACTTCCTTGTTGGTAGTTGAAGTCAGCATGTATGCTGGTATACCTAAAGCTGCCAGTCCCATGACCTAGAATGGTATAACTTTCCAAGAATGAGCATGTGCATGTATAGGGCAAGGAAAAAAAACAGATGTTTACAGCTTAAGTGCTTAATGACCTGGTCCTGGATAAGAGAAAGTAAAGGGCTGACAACCAATGCAATTCCATTACAAAGTACAGCTGGGAGTTGGTAACACAGGCTCTTCCCACCACCAGCAGCCATTATGACCAGAACATCTTTTCCACTCATGACTGTGTTAATTATCTGTAAGCACAATATGCATTACAAGAGTGGAAAATAAGAGGAAACTACACAATATGACATAGCCTATGGGTGTAAAATTAAGATCAACACTAGACAGAAGAGATATAAAAAAAATAGGGATATTGATGAGGACACCAACTTCTATATATACAACAACACCACCTACAGCTAAAACACCACCATTCCACAACCTGAAGCTAGGCCAGTAATTCAGAAACTTTACACAAGAAGAGACCGCAATGTTGTTATAATCAGGAACCTAGGTGTCTAACATAAAAGATATTTGAGCTGATATTTTTTTACTGTCTTTTTGGCTGTTCACAGGCAGTCACCACTTGCAGCCAGCTAGAGTTAGTAGTAGGCTAAGCTATTTTTCTTGTTGACTGTCCAGATTCATGGAACAGCCTCCATTTTGACAGTAATAATAGACTTAGCTGTAGCAGCAGTCCTTTTGTCTATAAGAGGGGTACCTCCATATGTAATATTTGGAGTTATGTTTTCATTCAGTCTAGTGTTCATTGTGAAACTACTGCTTGTGTTGTCTCTTGTGTCGATTAGACCAACAGATTAACCTCTATTCAAAGCCCCATCTTAATCCTTCTCTGCATACTTGCAATTTCAGATTGCTTGCACCTTGTTCTTGCTGGTTTCCTTCCATTTCTTGCAGGAACAGACCCTAGTGTCAAGTCAGCTTGGCATTATTCTAAAAAAAAAAAGTCAGCTTGGCTTTGGCAATGCTGGTAACATCACCGTTTGCTTGGCAAATCAGACCTTTTGGGCCGGTAGCTGGGATCGTGAGAGTCACCTCCACAGTTAGAAGGCATCCATCTCATTGAAAGGTCGGGACACTAAAGTGTTATATCAGATATCATAGGAATGCTAGTCCTAAAACCGTCATAAAGACTATCGCTGCTATAAACTTACTTCTCGTTGATTTGATCGGTAGGAGGTGATGCCAAATACATTGAATCGTGTATCATCAGCCTGAGAATCCCATGGGAAGCTCCCAGACCAATCTTCCAGAGTAACTGAAGATCCATAATTTGATTTGTTTCTGGACATCTTAGATACTTCTAGCAAAGCCTTTAACTGTAACTGTCGCTCATACAACTCCTCTTGGCGATCAAGTAATGTTTTAATTTGACCTGGAAAGCATTAATTTTAACGGTGTAAATAATGCAGTATCATTCCTTTTCCACAAAAAACTCAGTATAGCACTCAAAAGGTGTAATTCAGAAAGTCAGACCGGAAAACATGTGCGGTTCATGTGATGCTAAAATAAAACCTTATGTGTTGTTAAACCTGATAGCTGAGCAAAACTGCCTCTCCACATATCGAGAAGGATGAAGGGCCCTAAGAACATAGTTCGGCTAGGCGGCGCCTAGGCGGCGACTAGGCGCGATTAGTCGCTAGGCGAAGCCCGTCGCCTCGACTATGGGGGTAGTCGGCGCTCTGGGCGCTAGGCGGCGCCGGTGGAGGTGGAGGAGCGCCTAGTGGAGGTTGCTGGTGGGGGAGGAGTTGCGGGCATGTGCGGGCGCAGGCGGCGGAGGGCGCGCGAGCGCGTGCGCAGGCGGCGGCCGTCGGGTGCGCGGGTGGCAGCAGGCGCAGGCGCGGGCGAACGGCGGCGTCGGGGTGGGAGGAGACGAGGGATCAGGTGGATAAGGTGGGGCTGGGCCAACTTTAAGGTGGATAAGGTGGGCTGGGCCATTTTTATGGGCCTTTCTATGCATCTCTATAGCTGTAGTCTTCTATTTGTTTTCTTTTTTTGTGAGGTAATACGTGTATATAGTGTATATACGTGTATTTGTGAAACGCCTAGGAAAACGCCTAGGAGCGCCTAGGAACGAGTACTCCCGACTAGGCGCTAGGCAATGGGTCAGCGCCTAGATTCCGCCTAGCGCCTAGCTGAACTTCTAAGAATAATGGGTAGATCCAACAATAATTAAGAAAACCTGTTATAAACACAATAAATGATAGATTGAACGTCCCCATGTACTGCCAGGCTTCTTGTGGTGGACCGGCTAGAGCATTGAACTCTGGGAGTCGATGAAACTCCTATCCCACCTCAGGCTCGAAGACAACAGTACTCGCAAGCCTGGGAGTCCCCAACAATCAAGGAGGATACAAAGGGCATGGATTCACTTCATGACCAAATACAAGGGAGATAAAAGTGAAGGAACTTTCATGTCCATTATCATTAAACTTGAAATATGCACATATCAGCAATTCAGTAAGTAGCTGATACATACAAATAGTCAGGGAAAAAGATCCATGTATTATGATCATACCTTGAATGTCATGGAGTTGCGACTCCACAAGAAACAGTTCCTCCTCAATGTTTTCTTCATCTTCCATGTCTCAGCTCTGCACAGAAGCCATGGAAAACAAAACGAAATTGAATACAGATGAATATTCAGTTTTGATTTTCCAACAACAAAATAACAATCAAATTTCAAAAAGCAACCATACATATAGTTGAACAATTAAGTAGTTGAGAAAACAAGTAGATGACATGATATGTTCTGTTTACAAATATGTGATATTTATTCATGAATTTTACTTGGTATGGCTGTACCCCATAAAAACGCAAACAAAGCGAACACTAGTATTAAGGATTGCCACAGTTTGGGAAAAAAATGAAAAGAAAAAAAGCAAACATCATTACAGCATAAAAACCAGCAGTCTGTCCACTTGAAGCCCAAGCCTCATCCTATGCATGGCAGGTGTCCAGACCAGCAGAAGCTCCTAACTATGTAAATTTTATGAGTTTTCTTTAATGTTCTGTAGTGCTCACTCTACTATACTCCCTCCATCCCAAGGAGAAGAAGTGGCAGAAATTAGAAAAAATATCATTTGATTTGTGGATCCTCAAAAAAAAAAAGATAAGAAGCAATGTTTCCCCTTTGAGTTTGAGTGAAAAAACAAAAGTGCAAGCTCTATTATCCAATTATTCTCCTAAATAGGATTTATTTTTTTTACCTAGTCCGCTCTACATTACATCGTGGAAAAAAATGTCCTAATGGAAAAAAACATAAACCCTAAAAGTCATTCTAGGAATTCTATGATAGATTAACAAGGATGTAAAATGCCCTTACTTGCCCTTATTTAATATCCATATATTTGGCACTAATTGTTTCCCTATTTAATATCCATATTTGGCACTAATTGTTTACTACATACACATTCTAAATATGGTAAAATGACTTTTCTTTGGGAGAAATGTTGAATCCTAGAATGACTTTTTTGGGGGATGGAGGGAGTAGATGTTACTATGTAGTTTTGATATATACCTTTTTCTTAGGACCATATGCACTTTGTAATTTAGTAATTGAATTGAATATCAAGGAAAATTAGATAGAGGTAATGGAATAGATGAAACTAGGATGTTAGAAATTACAAAAAGCTGGGAAACAACCCAAGCATTATAGTTGTAGATGAAGAGGGGTATATACATAGAACATGAAGTACATGTGAGACCTAATGCTGACTAATATGATTATATCTTTTGGAAAAAAATCTACATGTTTTTGCCATTGATAAGAAAGAATCAAAGAACACATATTGTAAAAGATATATAAGCTTAACTTTGAGGATCATGTCAATTTAAACCAATAATTAGGCACAAATGTCAGTGGGAACATAATACATGGATAATTGAAGACAGAAATAGTTTGTCAGTTTGAGATTTCTATCTGCCAAATGGAGATGAAGCATAGTTCAGTATGATTTGGGTGCCAAGGCACAATGTTCATGAGATAGTTGAAAACAGTGGCACAATCAGTGTGGATAACGAAGCAGTTTCTCTGCAGTAACCCTAAACCCTAAACACCCCAACTGATCCAATATGTATCTGACTTTGTGTGAATATTAAAAATAGTATCCTACCAAATGAGTGAGACAGACATGACTAATATAATTGATATCTGAAGTTCCACCTTCTCTACCTTCTTTTGCAAATCTACTAATATATTTGTACTACTTTTTGAGACCGGAGATGACGCCATACAGTCTTCACTTCTACTTACGTATAAAATCAAATAATCGAACAGTAATTTTGGCAGGTATTGTCCAACTCAAACTAAATCAGTAGTATGGACGGAAAAAAGGGGGGGAACAAGAACAGGTCGCAAAGAGAAATACCTAACGGCTTGAGAAGTTTCGAATTGTAAAAAAAGAATTCAGGTGTTCCTCACTGACCCAGTCGATAACCCACGAACCAGTGCCTGCTCGCCGCCTCGTTGTCCTGGGCACTGCCGTTGGACCAGCGTCTTGCCTTCCCACGTCCCCAGTTCCGGCGCCTTGGCGACTTCCGCGGCCCTACAGGATCCGAGTACGCTGCCCGCCGCCGCCGCCGCCGGCCTTTGGTGCAAACAAGAGGAAGCGTCGAGAATGAGGACGGCGGCGTCGCGAGGAAGAAGACTCCGTATTGGGCCGGGCTGCTCGGGCTGGTGGGGACGGCCGGCGCCAGGGCGGCCGCGACCGGGGAGGGGGGCCGCGAGCGCCTGGGCGGCCGATGGCGGGGTGGATGGCCGGGGAGGAGGCGGAGGCCAGAGATCGGCTGGCGAGGATCGGCTGGGGGGATGGTGTAACAAATTTTTTTTATAGCATTTCCGAGAGCTTTTCTAAAATATATTTTTTAAATTATCATTTAGAGAGTCATTTGAATAAAAATTATTTTCTATATTGTTGTAGTTTCCAACAACTTCTCTGTATCCTGTATCTTGTATGTAGTTTAAAGAGTCATTTTCGCTCTCCATCTTTAAATAGCGAGAAATCTGGAATAGATGGTGTCTATATTAAATATCCAATTGAAGAAGCTATTGGAGGGCATTTTCTCACCAAAATCTCTATTTCTGTAAACTAGAAAAGATATAAAGAGTCTCTTAGAGATGCTCTAAGGAACGACGCTCGTCAAATTATCGCTCTAGGAATGACATTTACAATTTTAGCAGCTGAAAAAAAAATTTGAGTTACATTTTTACCATATTTATGCATGTGGCACACCACGCGAGCACGACACGCTGGGCAGGCGAAATATCATCTCTGCCCTTGACTTGCTTCTGTCTCCCTCTCTGGCAGTCGGGTCCCGGAGCTCCTCCCACTACCAGGTGGGTCCCACTTGTCAGCTTTATCTCCCACCTCCAATCGTGCTGTACTCGTCAGCTTCATCTCCCACCTCTCGATCGTGCTATACTCGTCAGCTTCATCTCCCACCTCCGATCGTGTTGTACTCGTCAGCTTCATCTCCCGCCTCCGTCTTGGGTCGCGGCATGCCCGGACGCTCGCTGCAGGCGGCGACCACGAACGTGTAGGTGTAACATCCCGTAAAATTATAGAATATTTATATTTCAAAAATGAGGATTTTCAAAAAATTTTGTGTGGAGTGGAAATAATTGGAATCATTTAAGGCTTAACTCTACTCATCTCTATCCTAGCCTCAATTAAAATTCAATTAAATATAGATGAGTAAATGCTAGTGTGAAAATATTTGGATTTCTTTTGGAGTTGTGCCACTACCTTGTTTAAATTTATTTGGAGGGTTTTTGTTTGAAATTGAGTGGTTTTTAATTTGAATTGGAATTCAAATTAAAAACAAGAAACTAACCCTAACCCCTAACCTCTCTCTCGCGCGCTGCACCGCCGCTCGCCTTTTTCCCCGCCTGCCGCCTGCCACCATGACGTCGCCGCTGCCCCGCCTATCGGCCACGACCGCGCGCGCGCTCCGCACTGCCCGCGCCCCCGAAACCCTAGCCCTAGCGCCCTTGGATGCTCGCCACGTACCAGCCCTCTGCGGCCGTCACATCCTTGCCGCACCTCGGCGTTTGGGCCCCGCCGAGCCCTCGGCGGCCGCCTATAAGACCCCCGGAGCCACCGCGTGGAACCCTAGAGCCCAATTAGGGTTTCCCCAAGCACCGCCGCCGGATTTGGAGGAAGGGGGAAGAAACAGAGGAGGGAAGAAGAAGGAGGAGGAGCGCCGCCGTCGCCAGACTTCGTCATGCCGGCGACCCATACGACGACACCAACGTTGCGGATCACCCTGCACGGCCCCGACTCCCCTACCTCGCCTCTTCGCTGCACCAAGCCCAAGCGACCCCAGGCCACCGGTGAGCCCTCTCCGTCGCACCTCGCCGTCGACGTTCCTCGTGCTCCGGTGAGCCAGGGCCCGCCATGGCCGAACCCTAGCAAACCCTAGGACCCTCCTACCCTCTTGTGTGTTTAGCGCCTGCCGGAGCCCCCTCGCTGACCTAGAACCCCGTCGCCGCCCTACCTCGCCATCGTGGCTTCGCCATGGCTTCACCAGGGCGAGCCTGACGCGCGCACGAGCGTGTAGCACCTCAAGGCCGGGCCTTTGCCCGCCTGAGCGTCACGCCTAGCCCTGGCTCACCTAAAGCCACGCCACCGCTGCCTCGCAGTGATGAGCTGTGGCGCCGGCCGGCCTTGGCATTGTCCAGGCACGCGCAAGCCTTAAGGAAGGGCCTTTGCCCATTCCGTTGTTGGACCGGACCGCCCCCACCTCCGGACCTCGTCGCCGCCGCCATCGCACCTCGCCGTCGACGCGCACATGTCACCTCGCCGCCGTGAGCCAGCTCTGCCAGCTTTGCGTGCGAGCAGTGTACACCTCACAGCCCAGGTGCGCGACCGAGCCTCGCTGCCGACGTGCCGCCGCCGCGCCGCGCGTGGTCACCACTGCCGCGTCACGCGCGTGTCGCACCTCGGCCCGACACACACACACACACGGGACAGCCGCGCAGGATCTAAAAGCTGCCGCACGGGATCCCCGGGCCATTGATGGCCGGGACCCACCTGTCAGAGAGAGGAAGACGGCGCCGACAAGCGGGACCAGCTCGTTAGTGAGAGAAGATGGAGAAGAAAAAAAAAAGAAGAAGGAAGAAGAATGGGTCGTGGCCCATTAGTTGCTGACGGCCGAGCCGGCCTTCGGGCCAGAGCCGCGCAAGGAGAAAGAGGGGCTGGAGCCGAGCCGGCCCTCCAAGTCGAAGAAAGAGCCAAGCCGGCCCACCAAGCCGAAGGAGAAGACCGAGCCGGCCCAAGTCGACTTTGAGCCCAGTTTGCATAGCACGTTTTTCCTTTTTTTTCATTTTCTATTCCAGCACTGATGTGCGGGCCCCACCGGTTAGCGACACCCGCTGACCGACAAATTTGGCCCCCCTAACCGTTGACCGTTGACCGGTCAACCCTGATGTCAGCAACGGCCATGCTAACATCAGCAGACCCGCCCCCCTGGATGACGTCATGCTGACGTCAGCATGCCTCGTGGCTCGCCCAGAGGCGGCCACGTGT
Source organism: Panicum virgatum (assembly GCF_016808335.1). NCBI lineage: Eukaryota > Viridiplantae > Streptophyta > Magnoliopsida > Poales > Poaceae > Panicum > Panicum virgatum. The sequence goes on from NC_053152.1 coordinate 50,818,540, forward strand.
CACTGTTTTCTTGTTATTTTCTTGAAAATCCTTTAATAATTTCAAAAATACATTTTAAATTTAAAAATTCATAATAAATCCATTTTAACTCCAAAAATTATGAAACCAGTTTCATAAATTTTTTTAAAAAACATGATCTACGCATTAGAATATGTTTTGGGTGCTATTTGGATATCATTTGGGAGTTTTGTGCATATTTGCACTTTGGCCCCTATACTTATACGTATTTGAGAATAGGACCCGCCACCGAGGTGCTGACCGAGGACCAGGACTGTCAGGAGGCTCAGGAGTTCTTCGAAGAACCACCAGGTTCACACCCATCTATGCTCTTATCTCCCATAGACATCGCTTGCTAGATTAGCTACCGCTTTTTACATTCTGATGAGTGAAACTGCATGGCCCCTTTATACATACTTACCCCTTGACCACCTACTCCACCAATATATGGTTAGGAGATTATGAGCACATATGGAATGTGATATTGTCTTGGTGAGAGTGGATTACTTCTGAGGAGAAGGTGAATAGGGTTATGTCGCGGGAACGAGCAATGTAACTTGATCTCGGATCGTGGGCTGGGGGCATGTGTTGGGCATGCCCTGCGGGTACCTATGGCGGGTACGAGAGTTCCCGTTATGGGAACGGACCCTTCGGCATCCACAATAGTGTAGGAGGAGTTGGTGGGCCATACCTATAATGGGTGCCAGTTGCGGACCGCTGTGGCGGAAACGCGTTGTGACGTAGATGCTCATTTCGGCAAGTAAGAACCGAGTTAGCTAGACCTGGTGACATAACTTTGTCTGCGTGCACACCACTTATCCTTTATAAGGGAGGATCCGGTCCGAGCTAGCTACACGCGGTGCCAAGCCTGCAGGAGGATAGAGATCAGTGCAGGGGAGGGCCAGCGCTAGCGTGAAGGGGTGTTGGCCCTCGCAAACCCCAACACAGCAGGGAGAGGCTTCACAGTCCCAGGACGATCTCTCGTGGGAGATCATACCCAGATCCGTAGTTGCTAGTTTTGTGACAGTAGACCGGTGTTTCGTTGTCCAAGAGGGTCATTCCTGACCGACTATGATTCGAGTGGGTCTAGGTGTACAACCCCTGCAGGGTGTAAAACTATACGTACAGCCGCGTACTCAGATATGTACGACTCTTGATCCGGCTTGACTAACTAGAGTAGGGTTACTATACTTCTACCTCCCCCTAGTTGAGTCTTCCAACCCTTGTGTAGCTAAGGTACGAGGAGAGGGAGTTCTCGTACCGACTGACTGAGTGAGTGAGTGTTTGAAGGAGAGAATGATCGGGAGTCCGGGATGCCGGAATAGCCCAAGGTGGGAAGAGATATGTTCTTGCTGAAGTTACTTTATGCATAGGAAACCCTTTCCTATCCTTGGCTATTCTTTTACACCTTTTGCATCCACAAAGCTTGCATACAGATGGTGATATGAACCTATCCCATCCTTGGGGATAGCTTGGCTGGACGGAAGATCCGAGGAGGAGTTCAACAACAACGATGACGGGTGGTATGACTAAGGCTCGGGCTACGCTCAAGTCTGCTTGTGGGGAAAGGAGTCCCGAAGATGAAGGCCCAGAAGTCTAGTTCCGCTGTCGTTTTCTGTCTAAACCAAGAATTCAGCCCTATGGGCTTGTAATGAGAGAAAACTATGAAACTCTCAGCATTTATGTAATAAATTAAATCCATGCTTGTACTGATTAAGTGGTATGACTTTGATATTGCCTGAAATGATGATTCTGTATGTAATAGCGTCTGATCCAGGGACTATCATGCTAATACAGGGAGTCGGGTTTGCTATATGAGAACCCGGTTCGTTTCAGTTGGTATCAGAGCCATACTTGACCCTAGTACCAAGCCATAGCAATGGACGATAGACTAAGGACTCTCTAAATGATTCTGAATACTTTATATGCCCCCTTGGACTATAAAAACATTATTTTTCTCTGTACTACTCTACTTTTTTGAGTTTAAATTTCTACTTACCTAACACTGACACAGTTCTTACGTCCTCGCGTAGATGGATGTTGCTCCGGATGCCGTTTCTACTACCTCGCCACCCCTCGACGACACCTACTAGCGGACTGGAGTCATTGTCTGGCTCGAGAGCGTCTTGAGGTAGATCGGCATTAGCCAGGACCACGTCGACCTCACCGTCACCCCCCAGCACACATCCGAGCACCGCTGCTACTCCGCCATGCTCGTTGTGAAGATCGACCCCACCATACCCTTTCCCAGAGAGATCGTCACCGCCCTCTCCACTGACGGGGCTTTGTGCACACAGATGGCCACCTACAAGATGATCAAGAGGATTCTAGCACACTTCTGGGAAAGCAAGTTCCAGGATAGCTAGTTCAGCCTGATACCCCGATGAGTTCGACCAGGGGAGGACAGAGAGGCTACACGCTCAGAGATGATCTCCGAGCCACCTACAAAGCAGGACGACGACGAGTTGTTCTCCTATACCACCGGTTCGTACCTATACAACATCGACACCTGGCAGAGACTGCGGTCCACAAGTCCGAGCGAGTTCACTGCTCCCTTCACGACAGCAGAAAGTTGGTTCGACAACTAAAGTACAAGAACGGGAAGTGGGCAGAGTATCTCAGGAGGACCCTCAGAGAGCACCACCAGTCTACCTATCAACCTATGACCAGCAGGTCAGGCTTTAGAAGGCTGAGTCAGGGTTAGAGCAGCTTCGCGCAGAAAGGATAGCCTGGAGGAAGGAGAAGAGGGAGCTTCTCCGGAATAAGGACAAGCTAGAGGAGCAGATTCTCAGTGGAGAAACCAAGTGTTCCAAACTACAGTCCTAGGCCGATGATCTGTTTTAGATCATCTTGACTCAGGAGTACTTGGAGTCCACCTACAACAAGTACCACGAGATGAAGACTCACTTGATGGAGAACCAGGCCAACATCACCGCACTGCTTCGCACTACTGTCTACTTCCGCGACATGATCAACAGGACGATGGAGGCTTGGAAGATCTTCGACGCCATCAGGACCTACGAGATTCTGACACTGATGAGCAAGCTACCCGAGGAGGACCAGGTGTTCGTGAGAACAGACGACTTCTAGCTAGCCCCCTCCGAGCTACAGTTGTACAAGTGCCCCTATAAAAGCTTACCTCCAACGATCGAGACCAAGGAGACCCTAGCAAGTCTAGAGACGCTTAGAGAGATGTACCCCCTTCACTACACCGAGAGGGACAAGAGGGTACTACCTTTCAGCAAACACCCTAGGATAGAGTAGTGGCAGCTATGACTTAGCAAGTGAGTCCAGAGTGTTGTACTCAGTTCATGTGTCAGTTGGGTTGTTGTAGTAGTAGAGTCGCCATGCTTCGAGTCTGACTAAGATGTACTTAGAGAGTGTGTTGGTGTGAGATCCCCAAGGTTTAGGAGTTAGCCTCTGGATAACACTAGAATTATTGTAATATAATAATGCATAGCTGTATGAGTGATTGGATCTTAACTATGGCATTCTATCATTCTTAATTGGTTTTTCATCTTGAGTGATCGTTTACTATAGAAAAGTTATATTCTTAATAATATTGTATACTCCATATTATGAGTCTAACCCCTAACACTAAGCTAGTTTTCTTCTTATGTATACTCAGAAGATGTCCATCCGAAAGTCCAACCGCCTGATGAACCGCTTCGAGGAAGCCGCTCAGGAAGAAGTCGTTGCCGCAACACGCAAACGAGGCCGTGGATGACCGGCAGGACGAGGCCAGGCACCTGCCCCCGCCATCGGACGAGGCAGAGGCCGAGCCGCAGCTCCAGCACCTCCCGCTGAGCATGAGGATGAGGGATCTGAGGCCGAGTCCGAGGCCAAAGCTGAAGTCGAAGCCGCATCGCAGCCGAGACATGGAGCCCGCAACAACCGTCAGCAGCAAGCTCCAACACCGCCGCCGCCTAACCTCGCTGAGGTGATGGCTACCCAGACCCAACTGCTGCAGCGCTTGGCTCAAGTGGCCGAGCAGGGAAACAATGGCGGACAACGCCATGGCCCTCAGGAGGAAGATCTGCAGAAGAAGATTGAGAGGTTCATCCGTCTCAAGGCCCCTACCTTCAGCTACTAAGAAGACCCCATGGATGTCGATGACTGGTTAAAGATCATCGAGACCAAGTAGGACCAGACCAACTGTTCGGACGAAGAGTGCGTCGCACTCGCAGTCCATCAGCAGGATGGACCAGCGAAGTCCTGGTGCGATAGCTACTGCGACCCTCACCCGAACCCAGCTTAGATATCTTGGGATGAGTTCGCCAAGGCATTCCGAGACCAGCATGTTCCCCGCTTGGTGCTCATCTGTTGGCGCCTACCAACGTCACCACCGGAAAACAGCGATGACGCCCGCAGATGCCAATTGGGGTGGTAGTATTTCATGAACCACGAATAAATCCGCAAGCGCACGGAATACCGATGTAGCATTTTACCCGGGAGTATACCGGGGTGTCATTTATATTTCGGCAGGGAAGGCGGTGAGTGAAGAGATATAGACTAGTTGATGAACTTTATCTAGATTGGATATTCTCATGCATAAACAGGGGTAAGATAATAACATGGTAGGAGGTAGTGTGACATACACACAAACTACCCTCTTGGATAAATAAATAAAAGAAAGATAAAATATGCTCTAGGCCGGGAGAAAGGCAGAAGTCAGAGCTCGAGTCAACTATGCTAGGTTAGCTATATCTACACTTTCCCCATTGGTTAGCTCGTCAGAGATTAAACTACACAACAGAGAGATCACTATCGAAGCAACAGGAGGAGCCCGTACACCCTGGCGACTTTTTGTACCTCCTACCCCCCATACCAAACGTGGAGGATTACTCGGGCTCGAACAGGGCTGTCACCACCTACTGGCTACCTCTACAAACCGTGGGTATAGTTGACATCCAGCAACTCTTAGCTAATCTAGACACCATGTCTACACTAGTAAGGGATACTCTAGTGTCCCGCGCGGAGCCCTCACCCTCCGGATGGACAGACATCACACTAGAGCAATCATACGAATACTAGAGCAGTTGATAGAGATCTAAGAACAAAAGACTATCCATCTCCAGCACAGGGCGATCATGCAATGCAAGCATTGAATAATAACGCAACCATATGAAGAAGCATACATCCGATAACTCAGAACATACTTCAAGCAGATATCAGTAACCATAGTCTAATTCTATTATAAACAACCGAATATTACAAGAGAGTGCTAGAGATGAACCCATACCAGAACTCTCGAGCAACTCCGGCGACTCGATAACTCCTAGACTTCTCCTAAACTCCACTAAGCCTAAAGACTATGCAAGATGAGCAAGAGAGGAGAGGTGTGAGGTGTGTGTGTTCTCATTCTCTACCCCCCTTGTATTTATAGCAGGGAGCCACGGGTGAGAACCTCTGCAACCGACCTAAAGGACCAATGGGGAGGTGCCACGTGCCCTGGTTGAGGTGGTGGGGCTCACGGGCCAGGTCGGCCGACTAGGTAGGTCGGTCGGCTTGCTCGGGCCACCAACCGCCCCCAACTTCTCTGGCAGGCTGTCCTGGGCCTCTTTGTCTGATCCACGTTGGGGTTGGCTTGTCTTGACTTCCTTTCGGTTGGTTCTTGGGCTACATTTGGTCCATCTAAGCCTGAATCGTCGCTCTGATATTTTCTATGATTTTATGTCAGGCCAAAGTGTGCTTGCACCCTGCATATTAGCTCCAAAATACAACTTGCATTTTCTAAAAGGTAAAGTGTGGTTTAGGGACTTTATTGAATAAGGATGCATGTAAGAAATGCAAACTCTCATGATTTTCTGATCAAGTTGACGCCTGGAAATGATCGTTAGTGAGCGTCAACAAGATCCCCCAAGCTGTCTTTTGCTTGTCCCGAGCAAAGTAGGACAAATCAGGTTGTTGATCAGAAAATCACTTTGACTTGTACCTTACCTGTCACGTCATAGTCTGAAGCAAAGTGATTCATCTATAAACTTAAATAAGTTGGCTATCATACCTTTGCACAATTACCTTACTCCTTCATGGGGCTTTTTAGCTGTCTCCTTTTCTTGGGCTATTGAGAGTTAGAATGATGCATAGAGTAGTACTTACTTGCTCATAGATCCGCAATCCATCTGGAGATACTTTTTGAAAGATTTTTGAAAACATGGCAAAGTTCCCAGGATAACTCTCTCGAGGCACTCAACTTGTATTTCCTTACTAGGGCAGCATTTGCCTTTGATCTTTCCTACTACTACAAGCCTTTGTGGAGCTCAACGTAGGATAAGAACGGGCACAATTGTATTCTATATGTTGTAAAGTCAAAGAGATGATCCATGAAGAAACAAGTCATGCAATCTCGATCAAAAGGTGCAAGTGTATGAGTGGATGGATGGATGGATAGATGTGGCTTACTCCTTTAGGTAATGGCTTTTCTCTCTCAAATCATCCCTGCCCTTTTTTTCTCTTTTTTTTGGGTCATGCTTCTTTGGCATGCCATCTTTTATCTTTTTGGGGCAACCGTAATCTGACTTTATTTTGTTTCAGGGATGTTCTACGAGAGAGATCACCAAGACATGGAGCATTTATTAATGTGGAATGGATGGATGGCGGTGCTAATTTCCAGTGTAGGAATGTAGCAAAAGGATGGGACATGTTTGTGCTTATGATCGAGAAAGCATGAAAATCATCTCACTAGGGTCACACAATTTGACAAAACTCAACAGAACATCAAGCAGCATATGTGTAAGTTTTTTCATGGAATATGACATATGGCTCTGGTAGGACATTGCATATCACTGGGGAACTTGCCTTTTTAAATTTTTTGAAAACAACTCCAGACTTCAAGCTTCACTAGAACAAACTTGCACAACCTTATTTACCATACCTGAACTCACAGCAACTTAGACTTGGATCAAGCATATGCAACCCATGGAACTTTCAGGTTCCTTGGCAAGATATTTGTATAACCAACAAATTTAAACTCAAGAGAACTCTTATTTTCAAACTAGGCACAACAGACATGATAGAGCAAAGCAAAACTCATCCTTTCAACTTATCATAAGGAGTTAAAACATTCTTACCGCGCATGATGAAAAAGGGAAATAAAGCAGTAAATTTTTATTTTGTTTTTTGAAAGTTTTTATTAAATTTTATTGAAAGCAAGTAAAGGGATACAGTTGACTTAGGGTAGGGAACCTCCCCCAAGCTAGCTCTTGTTTTAGGGTCTGAAAAGCAGGACCTTTCTCCATACCTGATCAGGTTGAGGTCGTTTCGTCCGTACATGGAGAAGTAGTAGCGGTCGATGACGTCTTGTTCTTCCTGCGCCATACTTTCTTGGTTTTCTTTGATGGCATAGTCGGCGCAGGAATAGGATCCTCGGATGTTGGATAAATGATTTCCAGATCTTCCCATACTATATTGGTGATGAAGTCAGGGATCTTCTGGTCGTTTTCCACTGGCTCGGTTGGTGGAGTATAGATCTCCCAATCCTCCCAAGCTGGCTTGGAAGGGGGGGGGGGTGATAGTCTTGATCATCCCAACCGGGTTTTTTCCATAACCCTTGTTTCTCACTATCCTCATGAATCAGGAATACCTTCCTCTTGTTTTGAAACTTGAATTTCATGGTTTTTCCCATGATTCGGAGGCTGATTCTTCCTGTCCCTACATCAATTATGGCATTTGTATCCTTGAGGAATGGTCGCCCAAGTATGAGCGGGATTCCAAGATCTCCTTCCATATCAAGGACTACAAAGTCCACTAATATGTAGGTATTCTTGACTTTTACCATTAACCTTTCCACAACTCCTTCAGGATATCTTATCGTAGAGTCCGCCAGCTAAACACACATAGTGGTAGGGGAAATTGATGGATAGCCTAGCTTCTCGAATGTTACCTTGGGCATGATGTTGACACTGGCTCCAAGGTCACACAGGGCGTGATCAAATTCATAATCGAAGATTGAGCAGCCGATCACTGGGGTTCCGGGATCTTCTCTTATTGTGGCTGCTAACTCGCCCCACGCACCTCTTCTTGGGCGTGTGAGCTTTTTTGAATAGCTGAGGGGTGTCCTGCTAAGTGGCTCTTTCCACATAGCATTGATGACATTTACGCTTTCTAGAGTTGATTCGGGTTGCCCCAGAATCTTTCCTAGTTCAGCAGCAGGTGTAGCAGCAGCTAGTTGAGCCAATTGAGTTTCTAGCACCTTATTGAAACTCAGCTGGTTCTTCATAGCCGTGGAGAATCCGCCCATCTTGGCATAGATGGTCTCCATAGATTTGTCTATAGCGGCCAACTTCTTCTGAAGGGACTCATTGATCTTCGCTTGGCCGTAGACAAGATCTCTCAAGGTAGGCTGGTTTGGATTGAAAGAATTTGAGTTTCCATTACCTCCTTTGTAGTATGGGCGTGGTTGATTCCACCCCTGACCTCCTTGTGGACGAAACCCATTGTGACCATTGATGAATAAAGCTTCTTCTTGGGTTTCTGGGCAATTGTTGCCTGAATGTCCAACATTCCCGCAGACCTCGCACGTCATGCGAGTTTTCAAGGCTTGAAGAGTTTGCAATTGAGACTTATCTTGGGAATAATCCTCAAATTTCTTGAGGAGGAGATCAATCTTCATAGAGAGCATGTCGGCCTCCTTGACGGAGTGCATACCTCGCTGGCGCAGTTGGAGGCGATCATTGCTCCAACCTTGGTTGGAAACCATCTTCTCGATCAATGATGTAGCTCTTTCAATGGTCAGCGAGAAGAAAGCTCCACCCGCAGCGGCATCCACATGATCATGGGATGACTATGTCAACCCATTGTAGAAGTTTTGTAGAATGAGCCAATTGTCCATTCTGTGGTGCGGACACGCCAGAATGTACTCCTGAAGTCTCTCCCAAGCTTCAGGAATTGACTCATTTGATGCCTGCTGGAAGTTCGAAATCCGACCACGAAGAGCATTGGTTTTACCCGTCGGGAAGAACTTCGAGAGGAACGCCTTGGCACATTTGTCCCAAGTATTCACAGCAGCCTTGTTAGCATAAAACCATTGTTTCGCTCTCCCTAAGAGAGAGAACGGAAACAGACGGAGCCGGATTGCATCTTGTGATGCACCCTTGATAACAAAAGTACTGTAGAGCTCCAGGAACTGCTGGAGATGAGCGCTGGTATCCTCATTGGCCTTGCCACAGAAAGGGCCAGCCTGCACTATCGTAATGAGACCCGTCTTGATCTCGAAATTTTCCCCTCCGGTGTTAAACTCGGGCCCGGTAGGGACCTGGTTAGCAGACGGAGCAGAGTAATCACGGTGTGTCTTCTGGGCCATAGCTCTAGGAGCTGACGACGATGCGATGACTGGTTCGGCTGCCGAGAGTGGTCTCCAAGGTGATACGAGACGAGCTCGCGTCCTCCTCAAAAGTGACTCTGGATCGGAATGAAAGTTTTGCGGCAAGTCAAAACTGGTCATACACTACCTTGTTTTCATATCAACAAAGACAAGTAAAAAAAGCCAAGTTAGCCTGTTTACCAAGCGAATACCAATTTCAATTTTGTTCATAACTTTGTATATATTCTTAAATCTGTGCCTTCCCCAGCAACGGCGCCAAAAATGCTTGTTGGCGCCTACCAATGTCACCACCGGGAAATAGCGATGATGCCCTCAGACGCCAATTGGGGTGGCAGTATTTCATGAACCACGAATAAATCTGCAAGCGCACGGAATACCGCTGTAGCATTTTACCCGGGAGTATACCGGGGTGTCATTTACATTTTCACAGGGAAGGCGGTGAGTGAAGAGATATAGACTAGTTGATGAACTTTATCTAGATTGGATATTCTCATGCGTAATCAGGGGTAAGATAATAACATGGTAGGAGGTAGTGTGACACACACACACACAAATTACCCTCTTGGATAAATAAATAAAAGAAAGATAAAAGATGCTCTAGGTCGGGAGCAAGGCAGAAGTCAGAGCTCGAGTCAACTGTGCTAGGCTAGCTATATCTACACTTTCTCATTGGTTAGCTCGTCAGATATTAAACTACACAACAGGGAGATCACTATCGAAGCAATGGGAGGAGCCCGTAAACCCCGGTGACTTTATGTACCTCCTACCCCCATACCGAATGTGGAGGATTACTCGGGCTCGGACAGGGCTGTCACCACCTGCCGGCTACCTCTACAAACTGTGGGTATAGTTGACATCTAGCAACTCTTAGCTAATCTAGACACCATGTCTACACTAGTAAGGGATACTCTAGTGTCCCGCGCGGAGCCCCCACCCTCCGGATGGACAGACATCACACTAGAGCAATCATACGAATACTGGAGTAGTTGATAGAGTTCTAAGAACAAAAGACTAACCATCTCCAGCACAGGGCGATCATGCAATGCAAGCATTGAATAATAACACAACCATATGAAGAAGCATATATCCGATAACTCAGAACATACTTCAAGCAGATATCGGTAACCATAGTCTAATTCTATTACAATCAATCGAATATTACAAGAGAGAGCTAGAGATGAACCCATACCAGAACTCTCGAGCAACTCTGGTGACTCGATGACTCCTAAACTTCTCATAAACTCCACTAAGCCTAAAGACTATGCAGGATGAGCAAGAGAGGAGAGGTGTGAGGTGTGTGTGTGTGTGTTCTCATTCTCTACCCCCCTTGTATTTATAGCAGGGAGCCATGGGTGAGAACCTCTGCAACCGACGAAAAGGACCAATGGGGAGGCGCCACGTGCCCTGGTTGAGGCGGTGGGGCCCACGGGCCAGGCGGCCAACTAGGTAGGTCGGTCGGCCTGCCCGGGCCACCAACCGCCCCAACTTCTTCTGGCAGGTTGTCCTGGGCCTCTTTATCTGATCCACGTTGGGGTTGGCCTGTCTTGACTTCATTTGGGTTGGTTCTTGGGCTACATTTGGTCCATCTGAGCCTAAATCGTCGCTATGATATTTTCTATGATTTTATGTCGGGCCAAAGTGTGCTTGCAACCTGCATATTAGCTCCAAAATATAACTTGCATTTTCTAAAAGGTAAAGTGTGGTTTAGGGACTTTATTGAATAAGGATGCGTGTAAGAAATGCAAACTCTCATGATTTTCTGATCAAGTTGACACCTGGAAATGATCATTAGTGAGCGTTAACATCATCCAGAAGGCGCAAGAGTTTCGCACCATGACCCAGGGAGCCATGAGGGTGGAGGAATATGAGTGCCACTTCACCAAGATGATGAGGTACGCACCCGACGATGTGAACACTGACGAGAAGAAGCAGTTCTGGTTCCATCGCGGCTTGCACCACGGGATACGCCAGATCGTGTCCAGAAGCGACCACCCTTCGCTCCACCACATGGTGAACCGTGCCATTGCCGTGGAGAAGGAACGACTGGGATGTGAAGATCGCCAGTGCTAGAAGAAGAGGAAGGCAAACTACCAGCCCTGTGAGAGTAGCGCTCAGAGGTTCCAGAGTGCCCCGCCGACACAGTTCCGGAATAGCTACTGCTCGGGCTCCAGCCAGCTGAGCAGGAACTTCGGACGGAACAACCAGCACTCCGACAACAAGAACTTCGGAGGACAGCGTGCAGGAGGAGGAGGCTACCCTCGTCAGCAGCAAGCCCAGAGGAACAACAACGTAGCCCCACAGTTCGTGTGCTTTACCTGCGGCAAGCTGGGCCACAAGTCGTACGACTGGCCCGAGAAGTACAAGATGCCCGCTCGCACCCCAAGAGCAGCCGGAAGGACAGTCCAAGCACCTCGCACCACCGACCACGGCTGTCTCAACCACCTGACTGTAGAAGAAGCTCGCGAGGGGCCCGATATTGTGATCGGTGTGTTCTTGATCAATGGCAATAGAGCAGTGGTGTTGTTTGGTTCTGGGGCAAATAGCTCCTATGTAACTACAAAGTTTGTTAAGCAGTACTCCCTCTCTATGACCCTCAGAGAGAAACCCATAGTCACTAGCTCACTCTTAGGGGGTCAGAAGTGCACGTTCGCGTGCAAGGGAGTAAAGATCATGATCCAAGGTTTGCCGTTTACGGCAGAGTTGACAATGCTACAGTCGGACGGGATAGATGTCATTCTAGGGATGGATTGGCTAACAACCCACAAAGGGGTGATCTCCTGCTCACCCGGATTAGTAACATTAGAGCATCCCAATGGTAGGAAAATAGAGGTTGAACCCCTGAAAGCTGAAGACATACCTTTAGTGTACAACCTAAACAACCTAGGAGAGAAGTCACTCTCTGATGTACCTGTAGTGTGTGAGTACCCAGACATGTCCCCAAAGGGCTGCCAGGCTTACCGCCAGGTAGAGACATCGAGTTTGTGATCGATCTAGTGCCTTGCACAGCCCCTATCGCCAAACGACCCTATCGGATGTCAGTAGAGGCGTTGGAAGAACTCAAGAAGCAGCTGATGGAATTGCTGGAGAAATAGTACATCGCACCCAGCGCATCCCCTTGGGGATCCCCGGTACTGTTTGTATGAAAGAAGGATGGATCTATGAGAATGTGCATCGACTACCGCTCCTTGAACGTGGTAACAATCAAGAACAAGTATCCGCTACCACAAATAGATAACCTGCTAGATCAACTCAGAAAGGCCAAGTTTTTCAGCAAGATCGATCTGAGATATGGATATCACCAAATGAAGATTCGACCTAGTGACATCCCAAAGACCGCTTTCGTGACTAGATATGGGCAGTACAAGTTCAACGTGGTGTCCTTCGGACTCACCAACGTGCCTGCCTACTTCATGAACATGATGAATAAGGCATTCATGGAGGACTTGGACATGTTTGTCGTAGTCTTCATTGACGACATTCTAGTTTACTCCAAAACCACATAAGAACATGTAGAGCATCTGAGGATTGTGCTAGAAAAGCTACGACAGAACCAGTTGTATGCCAAGTTCATCAAATGTGAGTTCTGGTTGGAGAAGGTAGCATTCTTATGTCATGTCCTGACAGGAGATGGAGTTGCCATAGATCCCGCCAGGATCGAGGCTGTATCAGAATGGAAGCAACTGAAGAATGTGACAGATATCAGAAGTTTCTTGGGATTGGCAGGATACTATCGAAGGTTCATCGAGAACTTGTCCAAGATCGCCAAACCAATGACAGAGTTGCTTAGGAATGGAGTTCCATTTGTCTGGTCTGAAAAATGCGAAGCCAGTTTCCAGGAACTCAAGTCCAAGCTCACAACTACCCCGATCCTTACCCTTCCGGATATTCGCAAGGACATTACCATGTATTGTGATGCTTCTCATGAAGGTCTAGACTGTGTTCTTATGCAAGAAGGCAAAGTCGTTGCGTACGCTTTGCGTCAGCTGAGAAAGCATGAAGAGAATTATGCAACCCACGACCTTGAGCTCGTGGCCGTAGTGGACGCATTGAAGATTTGGAGGCACTACCTGATCGGCAACAAGTGCGACATCTACATAGGCCACAAGAGCCTGAAGTACTTCTTTACGCAGGCAGAGATGAATATGAGGCAGAGTAGATGGTTGGAGCTGATCAAGCATTACGATCTGAACATCCAGTACCACCCAGGAAAGGCCAACGTTGTGGCTGATGCCTTGAGCAGAAAGAACTATTGCAGCAACCTAATGGTTCACGATAAACAACCTGAGCTATGCAGAGAACTAGAAAAGCTGAAGCTTGAAATTGTAGAGCAAGGACAGTTGCATGAGCTGACAGTGAAGTACAATCTAGAGGATCACATTCGAGCAATACAAAAGCAATGCCCAGAAATCAGGGAAGTGAAGGCACTCTTAAGGCAAGGTAAGGCTACTGACTTCAGAGTCGATGAGCAAGGCACCTTATGGCTGAAAGAACGTATCTGCGTCTCGAAGGACAAGGAGATTCGTACCCAGATCCTACGAGAGGGCCATGACTCTAAGTACGCCATACACCCAGGGTGTACAAAGATGTATCAGGACCTCAAGGACCGTTTCTGGTGGAAAGACATGAGGACCAACATTGCAGAGTATGTAGCAAAATGTGATGTGTGTCGAAGAATAAAAGCCGAGCATCAACGCCCAGCAGGACTACTCAAACCACTGGACATTCCTGAGTGGAAATGGGATGATATCAGTATGGACTTCATTGTGGGTTTACCGCGAACCCAGAGTGGATATGATGCCATCTGGGTGATAGTGGACTGGTTGACCAAGGTGGCACACTTCATTCCGATCAGGGAGAACTACCGAGTGGGCAAATTGGCAGAATTGTATGTAGACAATATTCTGAAGCTGCATGGAGCACCCAAGAGCATTGTGTTAGATAAAGGCACTCAGTTCACCGCTAGATTCTGGAAGAGATTACATGAGTCCATTGGGACAACACTTGAGTATAGCTTCGCTTACCACTCGCAGACCGATGGTCAGATAGAGAGAGAGTAAATCAAGTTCTGGAGGATCTGTTGAGGGCATGCGTGTTGCCCTATGGGAAAGACTGGGAAAGGAGCTTATCTTACGCTGAGTTCACTTACAACAATAGCTACCAGGCCAGTATCAAGATGTCACCGTTCGAGGCACTGTATGGCAGGAAATGCAGGACCCCCATAATGTGGTCAGAGGTTGGAGAACTTCTGTTCTTTGGGCCAGAAGCTATCGAGGAAGTAGCTGAGAATGTACCAAAGATCTGCGAGAATTTGAAAACCGCTCAGAGCAGACAGAAGAGCTACGCTAATAAGAGAAGGAGAGATCTCTCGTTCGAAGATGGAGACCACGTCTACTTAAAGGTGTCACCACTTCGCGGGACTAAAAGGTTCCATGTGAGGGGAAAGCTAGCCCTTAGGTTTGTTGGTCCATACCCAATCATTGCAAGAGTTGGGGAATTAGCATGCAAGCTACAACTACCTGAAGAACTCGCAGGAGTGCACCCCGTATTTAACGTATCGCAACTTACCCGAAGAAGTTCTGCCGCCAGAGACTGTAGATCTGCAAGAAACCCTAGAGTACGTGGAGTATCCCGACAAGATTCTGGACAGAGCAGTCAAGGAAACTCGGAGGACTACAATACCCTACTACAAGGTTCTGTGGAGCAATCACGAAGAACAAGAAGCTACGTGGGAGAAGGAAGACGAGCTGAAGAAACTATATCCTCATCTTTTCGAAACCCAGGTAACGCGTTAATCTCAGGGACGAGATTCTGGTGGGGGGGGGAGAGACTGTAACATCCCGTAAAATTATAGAATATTTATAATTTCAAAAATGAGGATTTTCAAAAAAATTTGTGTGGAGTGGAAATAATTTGAATCATTTAAGGCTTAACTCTACTCATCTCTATCGTAGCCTCAATTAAAATTCAATTAAATATAGATGAGTAAATGCTAGTGTGAAAATATTTGGATTTCATTTGGAGTTGTGCCTCTACCTTGTTTAAATTTGTTTGGCAGGTTTTTATTTGAAATTGAGTGGTTTTAAATTTGAATTGGAATTCAAATTAAAAACAAGAAACTAACCCTAACCCATAATCCCTACCGGGCCGAAACCCGCTAACTAATCTAACCCAGCCCACCAGCGCCGACCCAAGCTGCCGAACCCGCCGGCCCGACACGCTGCCCCACCAGCCTGCTTCGCTCGCAAATGCGCCCACGGGTGCGCGCACCATGTGCGGCCCAAACCGGCCCAACCCGCGTTGCCCCGTCGGCCTGCTACCGCCGCTTGACGGCTCGTTGGCGCTGCGGACCCATGATAGGCAGGACCCGCTTGTCAGCCGTACCACCTGCGCCCTATTCACCATCCCCTCACCTCCCGCTCTCTCTCTCTCAAGCGCTCTACCGCCGCTTGCCTTTTCCCCTGCCTACCACCTGCCACCATGATGTCGCCGCTGCCCCACCTATCGGCCACGACCGCGCGCCCGCGCTCTACGCCACCCGCGCCCCCGAAACCCAAACCCTAGCGCCCTTGGATGCTCGCCACATGTCGGTGTTCTGTATCACCGGCTAGTAAATTTGTATGCACGTCACTACTCCGGATGGTAATGCAAGAATTCGACATGAGGGTTTATACTGGTTCGGGCGGAATGTCCCTACGTTCAGTTCGAGCGCTCGTGCTCTTGCACTCAAGTTTGCAGTAGGGGTTACAAACGGGCGAAAGAGGAATTGGCTTCCCAGGTCTCTGGTTGTGAGTGTGTGTGTGAGTGTGTGTGTGTGGTCAATTGAGCGGTCGGTCCCCGTGCATGGGGTACCCTCTATCCCCTTATAGTCCAGGGAGAACCGGGGGGTTGGATACAAAAAGGATGGAAAAGTAAAAGGGAAAGAGCTGCAGGGGTCGGATGCATTCAGGCCCTCCTCCTTCTATCCTGTCCGCCTGGGTACGGGCCCTTGCCCTCTATGTCTCCGGTGTTAGTCATCCTTCCCCAATTTCCGCCCTTGATGATCGTGATGGATGGGAGGAGTCCTGGTGCGTTGCAGCTGTCGTCCCGTCGCAGGGACACGTGTTGGTAGCTGCTTTGTTGGTGGTGTTGACGTTGGCAGGGATAGCCATCCTCTCTCCTGTCCCCGAGGACAGTCTTCATGTCCTTAGAGCTGACTTTGGTTGGAGGGGGCGTGCACCATCCCATCGGTGAGGCGTTGTCGCATCGCGGTACTGTCGCGACTGCCTAAGCTCGTGCAGCGGCATGGGCGAGTTGTCATGTCAGCCCACGCGGGCCTTCCCTTGACTAATGGTGGTCATCGCACCGCGGGACGGTCAAGCTACCATGTGGGCCCACCCCTCCCCCTCCGCGGGGGTCGGAGCGATATATTCCCGTAGAGGTCGGGCGAGGCAGAAGTTTCCCCGCGGGGGTCGGGCGAGGCGGAAACCTCCCCGCGGGGGTCAGTCTGAGGGGGGCGGTCCCTCAGGGGTTGGACGAGGCGGAAGTGGCCCCACGGTGGGCCAGCCGTACTCATCTTAAGTTGCGCTTGGCTTGATCTTATCGTGTCTTTATTGCCTAATGGTGGATTAGGGGATACCCGTTACTTTTATCCCCATCAGTAGCCCCCGACCCCCGTCGCGCCTAAAGTGGAGGCGCGTTCGGGGGTCCTGCCATTCAATGCGGGGGATCGCCTTCTTGTTTTAACGTTGCTTTTTCCGTGGGTGCGCACGAGCGCACCCACTGGGTGTAGTGTGGCAGTACCGCCCTAATTAATCCGGCTCAAGTGCGCTAACCATCATCTTAAGGATAATCCCGGCTAACACGCACTTCAAACGGAGTAATTTGGCAGCGCTGTCGGGTAAAGTCCCGAAGAATCCACCTTAGCATCGATCGAACCCAAAGCTTACATGAAACCCACACGAAGGTGAGCCCAGAGAGTACAACATTTCACAGTTATATTACATTACAGAGTCTTAACTTAATTATTACAAACCAAGTTCGAAATCTCCGAAAGGTACTTGAAGTTCAGATCGAAAGTAGATCAGAGTTTAATGCAGCGGAAGTAAAACGAGTTCTAAACGACGATACATGATGTCATGATGAAGCCCGTACATGACATCACTCGGCATTGCCATCGCTGGCCGGAGTCGAATCCCACTCCACCGACCAACCAGGAGGCAGAGTACACGGCCAAGTCAAACTAGCAATCATGTCCTCAAAAGTATTACCTGAAACAAAATTTGAGCCACAAGCAAGGCTGAGTATACTAATACTCCGCAAGGCTTACCCGACTAGAATATAACTAACCCTCTAACTAGACATGCAAGGCTTTTGGCTTGAGGGGTTTGTCTTTGCCGAAAAGCAGTGGGTCCTTATTTTCCGATTTTAGCTTTCAAGTTCTATTATGATTAACCATTCTACATTAGCATCTATCCTAAAGCATACATGGTGGAAAGCAATTATTTTTCATCAATCAACCAAAATTTCTCATCATCATTGTTCCACTTCTTACTCTATGTGGCAAAAAGGGTTAAGCAGTCTCAATATCCGTGAGAGACGGACGATTCGAATCGAATTTATTAACCTGGCCAGGCAGACCTAAGCACACGCATGGGAAATGCAATCACCCACGCGACTTTTCCCCTTTTTCCCCGGGCATGAAACAGGCCCACCGTCCTAGGGTGCCCTGCACCCGTGCGTGACCATAGACCAGACAGTGGGGAGTATGTTCCACGGCCGGTTCCATCAGGTACTTAAGCTTACCGATTACCATATTCTCGGCATGTGGTTAGTACGTTCAAACGCTTAACCACCACTACCACACACCGCGGCCTTATCCATTTTGACTAAACAGACGGGGTATCACAAGTACAACAACCCCGCCCGTAAACCTTATATTGCAGTGTGTAGTAAGCATTCAACTCCTATGAGCTCGCGAGTGACAGGCAATCACTCGACTTCTACCGAACCATTAGCATAGCCAACTAGCGACCTACACATACTAGTGTTCAAGCATAGGTACCTAGGATCATGCAACTAAGGTTCCAAACAATTCCTGCAACTTAAATGCACAAATAAACAGGAATATAAATAGTTGCATAATTTCAAATAGGTAGAACATGCTCCGGGGCTTGCCTTCCTGAGCGTAACTAGCTGTGGGCTCTTCCGAAACTGGGTTCGGGTCTTCAGTAGCTTCAGTTAGATTCACTTGAGCTTCACGCTGCTCACTCTCGGACTCCGGCACCAACTCGTACGTTCCGTCAGGGAGAGTAGTCGAATCTATATGAAATGCATATGCGTGAGTTATTTTAGTGATACGATTTAATCAATTCTTCACTAAAGAGTCGTAATTCAACGTAACTCAAGATGATTTATAAAATATTCTGTTACATTATTTGGGCAACTATTTATAGAGTAATAATCATTATACTGACTCCACAAGTAACTCGGATGGGTTGTCTCTTTTATCCCTATGCAGCAAAAGAGAGATTTTTCTTATTTATTGCTAGGTTAAGCATGTCCTTATCATCAATAAAGTTACACAGAGATTCTAGGTTTGAAATTTTTATGTAAGATACAAATCTAAATAACGTGCCTACTGTGAAATTTTCAGCCCATTTCATGCAGCCTATTAACCACGAAAAATAAAACAAACAGCTACTGCTGGAAACAAAAATGAATTTTTCAGGTCAAACTATGCAAGTACTGGTAATGAAATTTTAACTGAGGTTTTGCTACCTAAAGATGAGCATGCCATCAATTTTTCACAATTAAACAAGCATTGTACAGGGCATGAAAAATAATACAAAGTATAGCTGCCTGGATCAAAACTAAATTCTCCAGACTGTTATATCAAGTTACAGGGCCTCATCTTTTACCAGAACGGTTACATACTCAAGGTTAACACCTAGAAAAATTATTAGAATTTTTCATGTACAGAAACTATTTTTCTTGATTTAGTGTAAATATCTATACTATTAATTAGTTGGACTGGTTCCACTTATCTAAAATTTCTCAAAATTTTTGTACAGTAACTAAATATCAAGTTAAAGTCACTGTAAAAGTTTGAGCTCATGAAACCAAGTTAAACAGTATGTACAAACAAACTAATTTAAACAAGGCATAAAGCAAGATTTAAATAAACCGATAGCTAGGCATGTCAAAAGTCTATGAAACTTTTACACAATGTTATACATCTAACATGTACCCTTCTGGCCAAAAATGGCTAACAACTCATGCTTGTAACTTGAGATCTAATATAAAGTATATTTTCTTTGTATTTTAATTGAAGTAAAAACTATTGAGCAAATGAAAAAGTATATGTAACAAAAGTTGTAGATCTATTTTCAAGGAGTCCAGAACAGTTGAGTTTGCATTTTTCTGATTTTTCTACGATTTTTAAACGAATTTACAAGTTCACTGGTAAATCTAGAAAATACAAAAACACAGATTGCAAAGGGGTCCCTGGACTTCTCACAGAACCCCCTGGAAACCTAAAACTATTCGCGCAGGGGTCCCTGGCCGGAGTTGGGGACAGAGGCGGCGGCGGTGGGGGTTTTCCCGGCGAGGAGGGGCTCGCCGGCGGCTGGGATGGGGCCCAGGGGAGAGAGCTCACCGAGCTCTACCTAAGGATGGGTGATGCGGTCGATGGGGGCGGCCGGAGCAGGGTCGGCGGCGGCGCCCAGGGAGCGGCGGCGGCGGCTGCAGTGGACGACGGCGCTCCGGTGTGGGAGGAGGGCAAGAGCAGGCCGGGGAGCTTCACGGCGCCATGAGGAAGCTAGTTCGGGGGTTGATTGGAGGCGGGGAGGGGCGGAGCAAGGAGTTCCGCGGCGGGCGGCGGGCGGCGGCGGCTCTGCTCGCGACGGCGGCGCTCGGCGGCGATGGGGGTGGACGATGCTTGGTCGTGGAGCTTCACGGAGTCAAGGAGGTCCCGTTCCGGGGTTCAATTTGGGCCGAGGGGCACCGGGGGTAGGGGCTCCACGGTGAGCTCGAGCGGCGGCGGCAATGGCGTGGGCGGCGGCGTGTTCTGGCACTGGGGCGGCTTGGTTCGGCTTGGGAAGGCGAGGGGAGCTGAGTGCGAGGGTGGAACGCCCTTGGGCGAAGCAAAGGGGGAGGGAGAGCTCAGCAAGGAGGGGAGGGCGTAGAAGAAGGGCAGCGGCGGCGTGCGCGCGGCCTGGCGGTGGCGTGCTCGCCAGGCGGCCTTGAAGGCGGGTCAGGTCGCAGCGAGCGGGTTGGTGGCGTCGGCAGCGCACGGTAATGAAGTCCGGCCGCGGTCCGCGGCTTGGCAGGGCACGGCCGGCCCGTTTGGGCGCCACGGCGGCGAGGCGGCGCGTCGCCGTGCGCTTGTCGCGGCGTGCGCGTCAACGGGCTGGGCGCCAGCGGCGCGCGGCCAGGCAGCGGGCAGCGAGCGGGGGCAGGCAGCGGCTCAGCGCGGCAGCGAGGCCGCGGCAGCGGCACAGCGAGGCAGCGGGCGCACGCGCGCTCAAGTGCCTGCGCGCGCGCGCAGAGCAGAGAGGGAAGGTCAGCGGGGGAGAGAGAGAGGAGAGAGGAAGAGAGTGGAGAGAGAAAGAAATTGTCAACGCCTTGACTTGATCCAAACTCAAAATTTTCAGTTGAAACTTGAAAATTTCTGAACACGAAAGTTGTGCAAAATTAAATTTCCTACAACTTTCCTTTCAGGCAAAACTTCATTTGAGCGATGATTTGGAGATTTGAATTTTGAATTCAAGTTTAATGATCCCGCTTGCGATTCGGGGTTTTTCTCAAATTTTCATGTTAGAACTTAAAAAAAATTTCCAACACGAAAGTTGTCTATCTTGTCGAGCTCTACAACTTTCGTGTTGGGCAAAAGTTCGTTTGATCAAAGATGTGAGAGTTGACTTTTTGGTGTATTTAGATGGAACCCGGCTCTTAAGTAATTAACCGACTAGGGTTAACTGTGTCATTGCATGTTAATTGCTTGTTTAATAGTGCTAAACACCTGAGGTGTTACAGCCTACCCCCCTTAAAAGAATCTCGTCCCGAGATTCAGATAAGCAAGCTAAGTGCTGGAAAGAGGTGTACCTCCAGTTGAATTCAGAAAACCGGGGAAATTCTGATTTAGGTAGCTTTCAGTTTCCCAAGTAGCTTCCTCTTCGGTATGGTGACTCCATTGAATCTTGTACATTTTAACTGCTTTTCTTCGAGTGACCCTTTCCTTTCGATCAAGAACCTTGATAGGGTATTCGACGTAAGAGAGATCTGGCTCTACCAATATTTCTGTTTGTTCAATGATCTCGGTGGGAACTCGAACACACTTCTTGAGTTGAGAAACATGGAAAACATCATGTACTGCTGCCAGTCGAGGAGGAAGGCGTAATCTATAGGCCACGGGTCCACAAATCTCAGTGATTTCATAAGGGCCCACATATCGGGGAGCTAATTTGCCCTTCACGCCGAATCTCTGCACACCCTTGGTTGGCGAGACTCGAAGATAGACATGATTACCCACTTCGAATTGCAAAGGGTCCCTCCTTTTATCAAAATAACTCTTTTGCCTGGACTGGGCAGCCTTTAGATTCTCTTGTATTACTCTTACTTTCTCTTCTGCCTCTGTTACGAGATCGGGTCCGAATACCACTCGTTCTCCGACTTGCGACCAACTCAAAGGGGTACGACACCGTCGACCATATAAGGCCTCAAATGGTGCCATTTTCAAACTCTCTTGATAACTATTGTTATATGAGAACTCCGCTAGAGCTAGACATTTGTCCCAACTCTTATCATAATGAAGGACGCAAGCTCTCAACATATCTTCCAGGATTTGGTTCACCCTCTCAGTTTGTCCATCAGTTTGGGGGTGATAAGCTGAGCTTCGAATCAATTTTGTCCCAAGAGATGCTTGTAACTGTTCCCAAAAGCTGTGCAACGAACTGTGTCCCACGATCAGAAATGATTGTCTTGGGTACCCCATGCAAGCAAACAATACGATCGAGATAGATCTCGGCATACTTCTTGGCAGTGTAAGTAGTATGTACTGGAATAAAATGTGCCGTCTTGGTGAGTCTATCCACGATAACCCAAATGGAATCATGTCTCTGGGATGTGTTGGGTAATCCAACAATGAAGTCCATACTTATGTCTTCCCATTTCCATGACGGGATAGGTAGAGGTTGAAGCAAACCGGCTACTCTCAAGTGGCTGGCTTTTACTCTCTGGCAGGTGTCACATTCCGAGACATATTTAGCAATTTCCCTTTTCATCCTAGTCCACCAGAAATTTTGCCTAAGATCTTGGTACATCTTGGTACTGCCTGGGTGAATAGAAAATTTGGAAAGATGTGCCTCGTCGAGAATTTGCTTCCGAAGATCATGATTTTTCGGAACAACTAAACAACTTTCGAACCATAGGACTCCCTTATGGTCCTGACGAAAACACTTATACTTCCTTTCTCCTTGAGAGAGTTTCTGTTTAATGATCCCAACACCCTTATCATGTAATTGGGCCATAATGATCTGATCATGAAGAGTTGGTTCAATTGCGAGGTGATTTAATGTGCCTTGGGGAATCATTTCCAACTGGAGCTTCCTCATCTCATGACAGAGGGTTTCAGAATAGGATTCCATGGATAGGCAATGGCAATGAGCTTTGCGACTTAATGCATCTGCTACAACATTAGCCTTGCCTGGGTGATAGTGCACCTCAAGATCATAATCCTTGATTAATTCTAGCCACCGTCTTTGTCTCATATTTAGGTCAGCTTGAGTGAAGATATATTTGAGACTTTTATGATCGGTGTAGATATTGCAATGAGTACCCATAAGATAATGCCTCCATATCTTTAGAGCATGAATGACCGCTGCTAATTCAAGGTCGTGAGTAGGATAATTCTGCTCATGGGGTCGAAGAGCACGTGACGCATAAGCAATAACTCTATTGTCTTGCATGAGCACACAACCAAGACCAGTACCTGACGCGTCACAATACACGTCAAAGGACTTGGTGTTATCAGGTTGAGCTAAGACAGGTGCTGTAGTCAACTGCTCCCTCAGGGTGTGGAAAGCCTTTTCACATTTTTCATCCCACACAAACTTTACTCCTTTCTTCAATAGTTCGGTCATTGGCTTAGCAATTCTGGAGAAATCCGGAATGAATCGACGATAATATCCGGCTAAACCAAGAAAACTGCGAATCTGATGAACGGAGGTAGGAGGTTTCCAGTCCATCACTTCTTGCACTTTGCTAGGATCCACGGCTATGCCTTCGCTGGAAATAGTGTGGCCCAAGAACTTCACACTATCTAGCCAGAATTCACATTTGGAGAATTTAGCATAGAGCTGATGGTCCCGAAGACGTTGGAGAACAATGCGCAGGTGCTTAGCATGGTCTTCCTCATTCTTGGAATAAATAAGGATGTCATCAATGAAAACCACGACGAACTTGTCGAGCTCAGGCATGAATACCGAGTTCATGAGATACATGAAATAGGCAGGTGCATTTGTGAGACCAAAAGACATGACTAAATACTCATAGAGTCCATACCGTGTGGAGAATGCGGTTTTAGGAATATCACATGGACGAATTTTAATCTGATGATAGCCGGAGCGAAGATCAATCTTTGAGAAAATCCTAGCTCCAGCCAGTTGATCGAAGAGAACATCAATGCGGGGAAGGGGATATTTGTTTTTGATTGTCACCGCATTGAGAGGTCGGTAGTCCACACACAACCTCAAACTATCATCCTTTTTCTTTACAAAGAGGGCTGGACAACCCCAAGGTGATGCACTGGGGCGAATGAAGCCTTTGTCCAGAAGTTCTTGAAGTTGGATTTTTAACTCGGCCAACTCTTTAGGTGGCATTCTATATGGCCTCTTTGAGATAGGGGCAGTACCTGGTTGTAGTTCAATAATAAACTCAATCTCTCTATCTGGTGGCATTCCTGGCAAGTCATCCGGGAACACATCGGTGTACTCGCATACCACAGGAATTTCTTCTAGGTTGGATGTGCTCAGGGCAAATGCACAAGAATTGACACACTCTCGGAAGGGTAAATAGAGAGTAGTGGCTCCATATTTTGGCGAATTTAATTCCACCGTCCTGGCGGGAATATCTATTATAACCCCATGCTGAGTCATCCAATTCATCCCCAAGATGATATCTATACCCTCAAGTGGTAGGAGTATAAGGTCGGTGTTGACGATTAGGCTACCCAACTTGATTGGCACAAGTCGTGTTATTTGGTTTGAAGCAATTTTACCCCCTGGGGTTGATATCATGTATGACCCTTTCGTGTGAATAAAATCCAAACCCACTTTTGCACCAAATTTTGCACCAATGAAACTATGCGAAGCACCAGAATCAAATAATATAACTACAGGCTTGTTGTGGATAGAAAATGTACCCGTCATCACTGGTGCGCCCTCAGGAAGTTGTGCAAGGGTGGTGAAATTGATACGCCCTTGCTTGACCTGAACTGTTTGCCTTCTGCCTTTGTTCTTGTTGTTCTGATTAAAGCCTTGGCCCTGATTTTGTCGCCTGGGTTGCGGGCACTCACGGGCGAAATGAGTTGAGCTCCCACAATTGAAACAACGATTTCCCTCACTTGGACGGGCTGGCGGTGGAGGAGTTGGCCTTGGGCCAGTTAACTGAGGAATAGGGAAACGTGCAACGCTTTGCTGCAGTGGAGGCCTGATAACCCAACGCCCTGGCTGAGGGGCTTTCTGAGGAATCTGGGGTGCAACATTCTGTACTATGCGATACCTCTGTGGCTGCGCACTAGAGGGTCCAGCTGGCGCTTTCCTCTTTTTCTCAGCATGGTGAGTCATGATACAGTCCTCTTGAGTGAGTGCGAGATTAACCAGCTCATTGTATGTGTCGACCCTAATGGGGTTTAGTCGTTCCTTGAGCTTGGTGTTTAAGCCTCTACGAAAACGATCACGCTTCTTCACATCTGTGTCAGCATGATAGCCCGCGTACTGACAGAGATTGTTGAAAGCTTGGGCATATTGGAGAACTGTACGTGTCCCTTGAGTAAGAGCCAGGAACTCATTCAGCTTCCTATCCATGAGTCCTTCTGGAATATGGTGACCCTTGAATGCAGCCTTGAATTCATCCCAAGTGGCAACGTGATCAGCTGGGAGCATGCCAAGGTAGTTATCCCACCAAAGACGTGCCGCACCGCGAAGCTGTTGCGCGGCAAAGCGAGCCTTGTTTTGCTCTGAGCATGGTGCCAGGAGTAGTGAAAACTTGGACTCAATTGTGCGAATCCAAGCATCCGCATCCAGTGGCTCTTCTGTCTTGTTGAACAGAGGGGGCTGAGTTGCCAAGAAATCTGGATAACCAGCAGCTTGAGGTTGATGGACATTGGGTCCACCCCGCTGTTGTTGCTGTTGTTGCTGCCCCTGGACGAGTTGACGGAGTAACTCGGTTTGGGCAGCCAGATATTCCGCGAAGTTGGGTGGCGGTGGTGGCGGTCGCTGCGAACTGCTACCATTCGCGTCCCCAAAACCCTCAGGGTTGCCACGTGTCGCTCCTACCATCTGGAATGGCAAATTCTCTCGTTAGTAGGATGGCATACGACATTCCCCAAGAACAGAAGGGTAAGCGCGGAAAAGTAGAACTGAAAGGAGCACGATAACAATAGGGACAGCAACACTGTTTGTTACAAGAAAATTCATAACTTGCACTCTGTTCATCGAAATGCGCCCAAATTTTTACAGCAGATATTATAATTTATCATACTACAACTTTGGTATTCAACTCCAAAGCTAAATCGACAGTTAAGGTGGGCGAAAAATGCAATTTCTGCCGCTCTGTCCAGTCTGCTTTTCAGCAGGCCGAGATGCAATGTTCAGGCCATAACTTTTGGCACACAGGTCTAAAAATGCTGAAATTTGGTGAGCACTCAGATCATGAAATTCACAACATCTTTGGTATTCAACACCCAGCCCAGAAATGCAAGGAAACATGGATAAAAATTTAGACAAGTTTTCTGCAGCGATAGACTCAACTGCAATTAAACCATTACAACCATCCATCAAATTCTTAGCCAAAGCCTAAGCGATTAAGGTACTTTTACATATGAGTGGTACTCTTTTACAAAAGCGAGGTACTCAACTCTTAGTTAGCCTATTACATCACCATCCAAAGTTAGGCTACCCTATAGAGGAGTATGCACGAAAGACTACTTAAGACATCATCTAAAAGTCGTCCAGGTTGTTGACTGAAGACTCGCTCCTCACTGGAGAGTGAGCTCCCGGAAGTGGTGGCAGGGGCACTCCAGACGTAGTGTCAAGTCCTGAGATACCCTGAACCTCCTGGGGCTCCTCCTCCATGGCCTCGGGCTGGGCCTGCTGAGCCTCCAACATCTCAATGTGATCAAAGGCAGCATTCAACTGAACCTGCTGGGCGGTGAACTGCTACTCCAGAAGTGCAAAGTCAGCATCTCTGTTGTCCAAGAGAACATCACGCTCCTCAATTAGACCCTCTAGTTCGCCAACATGGGCATCAAGATCCCTGATCTGCTCATTCTTAGCAATCACTATCTCATGGCTGGTCCGTGCAGAAGCAATGATCTGGGTCATGGCCTTGGCCTGTAAAGTCTGCAAGCGGTAGAGTGCATTCATGCACTTCACTGTCATGGAGATAGTCTCTGCAGCTCTGTTCTGCTGAAGGTACCCAGTGTGCCCGACCCGACTAAGCCAGTTAGGGTCATTGGGCTGCTCTGTTGGGAAGAGGCCAATAGGAGCTAGTGTGACAGCTGCGTAATTCTTCTCACAAAACTTGTTGAGTGCTGTCATGGCTGCAACCTCCCATGTGTCAACCAGACGGTGTCCAACTACCTCTAGCTCCAAGGAAGCCCAGTGAGCTGGAAAAGGGTGGGGAGCATGAGTCATGCGCACGCGACAGCGCGCAACTCCCATCTCAAGGAACTCCTCGCCCACGTAGCGCGGGGGACTGGGATATCCAGCATCGCGCATCACCTCCCAAAGAATGGAGGGAAAACCCTGCCAGTGTGTACACTCGGAGTGTGCACGCCCATCCTCATCAAACACCAGGAGAGCAGGGGCAGCCATCTGTACAAAAGATGTACACAAGTGAGTGATGGCTAAAACAGATTTTAGGTAGTGCACAAAAACGAGTATAACTGAAAGCACGGAGCTCTAAAAATTCTCAAAATTTACAGGGACATTCCTTAGGTTGTTAGAAACAACTTTGCTAGTCAACTTAAGAGCTAGATCAGAGACTAAGAAGGTCTTATCCTTATAGTTTGCTTTGCTGTCGGCCCAGAATTTTCAGTGACCAGAGAGCTAGTAAACTGAGTGTTAAGGACAAACTACTAAGACTAAAATCACCAAATTTTTACAGAAGCTTGGTGAGTAAATTGGGCACAAGTTTTGTGTTGAACATATCTGCAGAAAACATTTCTAGGATGGCCTAAAAATTCGTGGAACACAGGTGCTCAAAGCTGACAGAAAAACAGGGTGTCAAGTTTCTAGTGTACCCTATGGTATACAAGTGGAAAAATTCTCAAATTTAAACAGAAACTAGTAGACAAGTTTTGGAGCAAAATTATCCACTGGCACTTCTACAGATAAAGTCATCTACCATGTTAAATAAATTCATCTTCCAGGATATAGCAGAAAATGACAGATTTCGAGATAGACCTTAAGTGAGAGGAGAGGAACCGTGCTCAGGTGAAACCTTAACATTCCCGACTAACCCATATCTATTTTTATTGGCTTTCAACTTTATGATCATGATGCATGCACGACCTATTCGTCCTCACAAGAAAAGCAATTGCCAAATAGTTTTGGTCTTACGGGGTTAGCACCGGTGGCGTGGCACAATTTACGTCTCTCCCTATGTATATTTCTAGCCGAGTTCTAACCGTGCTTAACTTACGTAATCGCGGTTAGTGTACCTGCAGAAAATTGACAGCTATATTCATTGAACCTTTCATGCCAGCACACATGAAAGCGTCCCCATACATTACCGCTCACTATAGAAGCGGCATCCATGCGTCCAACACTGCATGGACAGTGCTCATACGCTACCGAGGCGACGTATTTACGGTTTCATTTACTCCCAATATAATCGACCGATGGTCGGTATATTGGCAGCAGCTCAAGTAGGCCACTGCTTGAGCGCAGCGTTCGGTTCGCATCACCGACGGGAAGGTCAGACTCTCTCAGCTGACTGAGTATACTTTACTCCCAATATAGCTAACTAATAGTTGGTATATTGACAGCACCTCAAGTAAGCCACTGCTTGAGGGCAGCGTTCGGCTCGCATCACCGACGGGAAGGTCAAACTCTCTCAGTTGACTGAGGATTCTTACCAGTATTACCGTAGCGTAGATGCGTCGTTACATAATGTAAAGTACTGAATTTAAAGTACAGAAGAAATGCGCTGGAAGTCAGTTATAAATAAACCATAAGTTAGATAGCCACCTAAAAACTCCCATAATATCCCTAGGGCTTTACGTACTATACTCAATCCTTAACGAACCAACGTATTTACCAAACGCGATTATGTGGCTAAGTGTTAAGTAAGACTTTTTAAAATCTAGTCGCACTCTCGGATGTGCGCTTTGTTCGGCTCTGATACCAGCTGTGGCAGTACCGCCCTAATTAATCCGGCTCAAGTGCGCTAACCATCATCTTAAGGATAATCCCGGCTAACACGCACTTCAAACGGAGTAATTTGGCAGCGCTGTCGGGTAAAGTCCCGAAGAATCCACCTTAGCATCGATCGAACCCAAAGCTTACATGAAACCCACACGAAGGTGAGCCCAGAGAGTACAACATTTCACAGTTATATTACATTACAGAGTCTTAACTTAATTATTACAAACCAAGTTCGAAATCTCCGAAAGGTACTTGAAGTTCAGATCGAAAGTAGATCAGAGTTTAATGCAGCGGAAGTAAAACGAGTTCTAAACGACGATACATGATGTCATGATGAAGCCCGTACATGACATCACTCGGCATTGCCATCGCTGGCCGGAGTCGAATCCCACTCCACCGACCAACCAGGAGGCAGAGTACACGGCCAAGTCAAACTAGCAATCATGTCCTCAAAAGTATTACCTGAAACAAAATTTGAGCCACAAGCAAGGCTGAGTATACTAATACTCCGCAAGGCTTACCCGACTAGAATATAACTAACCCTCTAACTAGACATGCAAGGCTTTTGGCTTGAGGGGTTTGTCTTTGCCAAAAAGCAGTGGGTCCTTATTTTCCGATTTTAGCTTTCAAGTTCTATTATGATTAACCATTCTACATTAGCATCTATCCTAAAGCATACATGGTGGAAAGCAATTATTTTTCATCAATCAACCAAAATTTCTCATCATCATTGTTCCACTTCTTACTCTATGTGGCAAAAAGGGTTAAGCAGTCTCAATATCCGTGAGAGACGGACGATTCGAATCGAATTTATTAACCTGGCCAGGCAGACCTAAGCACACGCATGGGAAATGCAATCACCCACGCGACTTTTCCCCTTTTTCCCCGGGCATGAAACAGGCCCACCGTCCTAGGGTGCCCTGCACCCGTGCGTGACCATAGACCAGACAGTGGGGAGTATGTTCCACGGCCGGTTCCATCAGGTACTTAAGCTTACCGATTACCATATTCTCGGCATGTGGTTAGTACGTTCAAACGCTTAACCACCACTACCACACACCGCGGCCTTATCCATTTTGACTAAACAGACGGGGTATCACAAGTACAACAACCCCGCCCGTAAACCTTATATTGCAGTGTGTAGTAAGCATTCAACTCCTATGAGCTCGCGAGTGACAGCCAATCACTCGACTTCTACCGAACCATTAGCATAGCCAACTAGCGACCTACACATACTAGTGTTCAAGCATAGGTACCTAGGATCATGCAACTAAGGTTCCAAACAATTCCTGCAACTTAAATGCACAAATAAACAGGAATATAAATAGTTGCATAATTTCAAATAGGTAGAACATGCTCCGGGGCTTGCCTTCCTGAGCGTAACTAGCTGTGGGCTCTTCCGAAACTGGGTTCGGGTCTTCAGTAGCTTCAGTTAGATTCACTTGAGCTTCACGCTGCTCACTCTCGGACTCCGGCACCAACTCGTACGTTCCGTCAGGGAGAGTAGTCGAATCTATATGAAATGCATATGCGTGAGTTATTTTAGTGATACGATTTAATCAATTCTTCACTAAAGAGTCGTAATTCAACGTAACTCAAGATGATTTATAAAATATTCTGTTACATTATTTGGGCAACTATTTATAGAGTAATAATCATTATACTGACTCCACAAGTAACTCGGATGGGTTGTCTCTTTTATCCCTATGCAGCAAAAGAGAGATTTTTCTTATTTATTGCTAGGTTAAGCATGTCCTTATCATCAATAAAGTTACACAGAGATTCTAGGTTTGAAATTTTTATGTAAGATACAAATCTAAATAACGTGCCTACTGTGAAATTTTCAGCCCATTTCATGCAGCCTATTAACCACGAAAAATAAAACAAACAGCTACTGCTGGAAATAAAAATGAATTTTTCAGGTCAAACTATGCAAGTACTGGTAATGAAATTTTAACTGAGGTTTTGCTACCTAAAGATGAGCATGCCATCAATTTTTCACAATTAAACAAGCATTGTACAGGGCATGAAAAATAATACAAAGTATAGCTGCCTGGATCAAAACTAAATTCTCCAGACTGTTATATCAAGTTACAGGGCCTCATCTTTTACCAGAACGGTTACATACTCAAGGTTAACACCTAGAAAAATTATTAGAATTTTTCATGTACAGAAACTATTTTTCTTGATTTAGTGTAAATATCTATACTATTAATTAGTTGGACTGGTTCCACTTATCTAAAATTTCTCAAAATTTTTGTACAGTAACTAAATATCAAGTTAAAGTCACTGTAAAAGTTTGAGCTCATGAAACCAAGTTAAACAGTATGTACAAACAAACTAATTTAAACAAGGCATAAAGCAAGATTTAAATAAACCGATAGCTAGGCATGTCAAAAGTCTATGAAACTTTTACACAATGTTATACATCTAACATGTACCATTCTGGCCAAAAATGGCTAACAACTCATGCTTGTAACTTGAGATCTAATATAAAGTATATTTTCTTTGTATTTTAATTGAAGTAAAAACTATTGAGCAAATGAAAAAGTATATGTAACAAAAGTTGTAGATCTATTTTCAAGGAGTCCAGAACAGTTGAGTTTGCATTTTTCTGATTTTTCTACGATTTTTAAACGAATTTACAAGTTCACTGGTAAATCTAGAAAATACAAAAACACAGATTGCAAAGGGGTCCCTGGACTTCTCACAGAACCCCCTGGAAACCTAAAACTATTCGCGCAGGGGTCCCTGGCCGGAGTTGGGGACAGAGGCGGCGGCGGTGGGGGTTTTCCCGGCGAGGAGGGGCTCGCCGGCGGCTGGGATGGGGCCCAGGGGAGAGAGCTCACCGAGCTCTACCTAAGGATGGGTGATGCGGTCGATGGGGGCGGCCGGAGCAGGGTCGGCGGCGGCGCCCAGGGAGCGGCGGCGGCGGCTGCAGCGGACTGACGGCGCTCCGGTGTGGGAGGAGGGCAAGAGCAGGGCGGGGAGCTTCACGGCGCCATGAGGAAGCTAGTTCGGGGGTTGATTGGAGGCGGGGAGGGGCGGAGCAAGGAGTTCCGCGGCGGGCGGCGGCCGGCGGCGGCTCTGCTCGCGACGGCGGCGCTCGGCGGCGATGGGGGTGGACGATGCTTGGTCGTGGAGCTTCACGGAGTCAAGGAGGTCCCGTTCCGGGGTTCAATTTGGGCCGAGGGGCACCGGGGGTAGGGGCTCCACGGTGAGCTCGAGCGGCGGCGGCAATGGCGTGGGCGGCGGCGTGTTCTGGCACTGGGGCGGCTTGGTTCGGCTTGGGAAGGGGAGGGGAGCTGAGTGCGAGGGTGGAACGCCCTTGGGCGAAGCAAAGGGGGAGGGAGAGCTCAGCAAGGAGGGGAGGGCGTAGAAGAAGGGCAGCGGCGGCGTGCGCGCGGCCTGGCGGTGGCGTGCTCGCCAGGCGGCCTTGAAGGCGGGTCAGGTCGCAGCGAGCGGGTTGGTGGCGTCGGCAGCGCACGGTAATGAAGTCCGGCCGCGGTCCGCGGCTTGGCAGGGCACGGCCGGCCCGTTTGGGCGCCACGGCGGCGAGGCGGCGCGTCGCCGTGCGCTTGTCGCGGCAGTGCGCGTCAACGGGCTGGGCGCCAGCGGCGCGCGGCCAGGCAGCGGGCAGCGAGCGGGGGCAGGCAGCGGCTCAGCGCGGCAGCGAGGCCGCGGCAGCGGCACAGCGAGGCAGCGGGCGCACGCGCGCTCAAGTGCCTGCGCGCGCGCAGAGCAGAGAGGGAAGGTCAGCGGGGGAGAGAGAGAGGAGAGAGGAAGAGAGTGGAGAGAGAAAGAAATTGTCAACGCCTTGACTTGATCCAAACTCAAAATTTTCAGTTGAAACTTGAAAATTTCTGAACACTAAAGTTGTGCAAAATTAAATTTCCTACAACTTTCCTTTCAGGCAAAACTTCATTTGAGCGATGATTTGGAGATTTGAATTTTGAATTCAAGTTTAATGATCCCGCTTGCGATTCGGGGTTTTTCTCAAATTTTCATGTTAGAACTTAAAAAAAATTCCAACACGAAAGTTGTCTATCTTGTCGAGCTCTACAACTTTCGTGTTGGGCAAAAGTTCGTTTGATCAAAGATGTGAGAGTTGACTTTTTGGTGTATTTAGATGGAACCCGGCTCTTAAGTAATTAACCGACTAGGGTTAACTGTGTCATTGCATGTTAATTGCTTGTTTAATAGTGCTAAACACCTGAGGTGTTACATGTAGCCCCTGAGCCTCTGAGTGAATCAGAGATTCGCTCACAGGGTAAATCGACCGTAATAAATCATGACACCTTTCGGCATTGTGATGGGATGTGCGGCTCAGGCCGGCCACCCAAGAACAGGACACATTGCTGGCTCTTTGTCCTCTAATGGGTGCGCGCGAGCCCATCCAGTGGGTGTAGCCCCCGAGCCTCTGAGCGAGTCAGAGACTCGTTTAGAGGCTGAACCCATCGATTACCCGTATCAGCCTGTGCCGTGAGTCAGCAGGCTGGCCTGTCTAGTCAGTCTTCAGCTGGCGTCATGCCCTGAGCAAGGCTGTAACAACCTAATTTAAATTTCAGCATTTAATAATAAATTTAATTGGCTTTATTTAAATTTCTAAGGTTTATTGTGTTTAGGCTCGCATTTAATCTAATTTTGATCCACAAGTAATTAAAATTTGGCTAAGTTTAAAATTTGTTGTTGCATTCATGCTGGTGCATTGTTCTTTTTGTTTGAGTGCTAGGTTTGAATTCAAATTTGAATTTGAATTCAAATAGAATGAGTGGTGCTTGAAATAGGAAATAGAAAAGGGAAATCAAACCCAAACCCAAACCCTCAGCCCAGCCGGCCCAAAATTCCCTAGGCCCGCGCTCCATCTCTCCCTGGGCCTTTACCCTTCCTTTCCCCGGTCCAGCAGACCTGCGCTGCAGCCCACGCCCGCATTCCGCTCAGCCACGTTGCCCTTCCCTCCCTCTGACCCGCCGGCCCCGCATGTCAGCCTTCACCCGCACGCCGATCGTGTGTCGCCCGCTCGCCCACACCCCGTCGCTCTCGCTACCAGCCTGGGCCCGCTTGTCATCGCCTTCCTCCCGTTTTCCCCGCGTCGACCGGCCTCTGATCCTCTCTGCTCCGCTCGCTTCGGCCGACCCTGCTCCGTGGACCACTCCACCCCGCGCTCGTGCATGGACCCACTGAATCTCCCCGAGCACCCCTCCCTTCCAGAAGCTTCCCCACCGAGCCCGGAATCATGCCAAGCCGCCTCCCCGATCCGCTTCTTGCACGCACGGAGTCAACCCCGTAATTCTCGCGCGGCTTTCCAACCGTGGCACGCCCGCCCAGGATCACCGCCCGGCCTTTAATTGGCCCCCCCGCGGACCCCCTGCTTCCTATCCTACGTACTAGCGCCGCCCAACAAACCCAAGCCGCCGCCCTCCGAGCTCCGAGTAGAGCAGAGCCCCGCGCCGCCATGCCCTCACCGCTCTACTGCTCCACAGCCACCGAGAACCACTACCGGAGCTCCGCCTGAGTGCCAGGAGCATCCCCGGTCATCTCCTCAGCCTGCTGCACCGCGCTTCACCCGGGATTTCGACCCGAACCTGTCGCCGGTGAGTTGCGCTGCCCGCTCGATTTCTCGCCGCCGGTGGCCCTTGACCCGCCCTAACCCCCTGCACACCTCCACAGGCCCTGCCCGGATTCCCTCTACGGATCAGCAGGCCCGGAGACGGCCAGCTTCGACCACGCCGTCGAGATTCATCCCTGCGCCGCCGCGACCATCGCCCATGGTTCGCCGCCGACCCTACTGCGCCGTTCCTTCCTTCGATCCCGACTCACGGTGAGCCCCCCCAGAGCCTCCCTTGTTGTTTGCATTAGATAGCTCGGCATGTAGGCTGCTCTAGTGCCTAGAACACCGCACTCCGGCGAGGCACACCGCCTGCACCGTCGCGCACGCCGCCCAGACCCCTGTCGAGCCCCGCTTTGAGCCCCAGTGGATCACGCATGGCGTGAGGAGCTTCCCCGACCCTAGCCCGCTCTGTTTTGAGTCCCGGAACACCGTTAGTGGTGTTCTCCGATGAAGGGCCGCCGCGGGAAGTTGTCTCCGGCGATGCGCGCCGCCGCCCGCGCGTCCTTTTTCCCTGAACCGTCCGATCCGTGGCCAATGGATCAGATTATATCCAGATCCCATCTACTCCGAGCCACAAGATCTAGATCCGATGGCCCTCCTCGCTAGATACCGGTTCGGCCTGCCAGTTTTGCTAAAGAGTCCCTGAAGTTCCTGGGAATCAACCCGCATTCCTGTGCCATTCAAAAGTATTTGTAGTTCAGCCCAAAATCTTACACGGACCCCCTGAGCTTCTTTAAAATAGAACCCGCCATCTTGACTTGATGTTTTTAAGGGTTAGGCCCTAGAACTAAGATTTAATTACGTTTAGGTCCTCGGTTTTTGCAGAAAACCCCCAGAAACTCTATTTTTCTTACAGTTAAGCCCCTGGACCTTGTTTTAGCTCTAGTTTTCACGTCCTAGCTCCGTTTTAGGCATTCTTTATATCCACGCGATCGTTGGAACGCGTAGAATAGTTCTAGCATAGTTTTGTTTGCTATTTTCATGTATTGTTGTACTGTTTCTTAGTTTTTGCTATTATTTGCATGTATGTTTATGTTGTGTATTGTTTTTGGCCATGTGTTCGTGAGTAGACATTGATCCATCTGAGGAGCCCCAGTACCAGTACTAGGAGCCATCTTCGGAATAGTTTGAGCAGCAGGAACAGTTTGCTAGGTTGCTGCGCTATAACACACTTGGTCCTTTTTAATTAATTTGATTAATGGTATATGCAACTTAATTCTGAGAGTGGCCCGTTTGAGGGGCTCACGTCTCGTTAAAATTGGTTTTTGTTAGAAACATGGTTTAGGGGGCCAGCACGGTGCTTAGTGCTTGGTTGGCCACTCTCCATAAGGACCGGTTCATAGAGCGACAACCTGGGACAACAGCGCTACCACAAGACTGGAATGGGACGGTCTTGGCTTAATAATTAGGTCTTTTTGGTTTGGAGTAACTTACCTACGGGGGCAAAGGGTGGTAAGCTTCAATGGTCCCTGCTCCTCCGGCTTGGTCTGTGCTTGGTTTGCGCACCTGTGCTTGTACCCCCGTGAGGTGGGCCCCATCGTTGCCGATCCAACTCTTCGCGGTTACGCCTGACCATCGAGATTCTTTGTAACAGCATCGTAGTGTGCCTGCTATCCATCTCACCTAAGGAAGTGTGATGAACAACTAGCGTAGCTCACGACTTGTGGGTAAAGATGTGCAACCTCTGCAAAGTGTAAAACTGGTATACTAGCCGTGCTCACGGTCATGAGCGGCCCATATCCTCCTTTTGATTAGTGGGGTTATCTTCCTTTGGTTAGGAAGGTTTCCCCGGGTGGCTTGGTTTGGTATGGTTCTCAGTAGTATCATGATTAATTTTGATTAATTACTATGTAATTGGGTTATGGTAATTCATCAACTTGTAGTAAATAACTGTAATAAAACTTTGCCAAGACTTAAAAGCTAATGCAGTTGAGTCAGCCAACCTTAGAGCCTCATAGTTTGTGTTATACTTGTTGAGTACAAGTTGTGTACTTACTCTTGCCTACTCTACTCTTTTTCCTCTTGGGGACACTCTACTGCTGCTTAGTTCCTGCCGACGCGAGGGAGTTCACCTGGAGCTACCAGGAGTACGAGGACTTCTAGGCGTTCGTCTCCCAGTCGACGTCCCTGTGGCGCCCTGCTCAGCTTCCGACGAGAGTTATCGTATATGTTTTATGCTTCCGCATACTCTGTATCAGACATTTTGTCATTAATGTAATAAATAACATTCATATTCGCTTTATTATATCTTTATACGTGATATGTGCTGTGATATATTGTTCATTCTGTTGTATATACTTGTGACTTGATCCTGGCACGTATATGATTGCTCGGTTTATGTCCTTTTATAAACTGGGTGTTATAGAGTGGTATCAGAGCTATATCAATTGTAGGACGAAAGCCTAGATAGAACTGGTCGAGTTTTAGGTCTTCTTCTCTCTAATCCTTGTCTGCTGAAACTATTATGCTATTATATTCCTTGAACTTCCGAGATTTTTACTCGTCTTGCCTTGATTTCTCTCTATTGAATTAGTTTCCGTAGATTCTGGCCTGAAGTAAGTCGACTGACCATCATAGGTGTAAGCTAAATGACCCTTTTATAATAGCACGATAGAATGTTCTGCGACGCGTTGTGTTAGTCGAGCTGTGTGTTAAACTCAACTAAAGAATGAACTTTTGAATGCTTGTTATTATGCAAATGATTCATTTGGATTTTTGGATGATTGCATAGTTTAGTAGTTAAATTTGTTTAATGAAAATCAGTTTTGAGTTAAAGTTAATTAATTAATAAAATGAGTTATATCGTTGGGGCAAAACCGTCCACTCTATCCTGTCTACTTTACCATGTCTAAGTCTTTCTTGCAGAAAAATATCGCATCCATCTGAATTTATATCTGCAATATCCTTACTCATGAAATCTTTTGTCCAAAATCAGATGTTGAACACCAGGCGTGGTTCTGACCAGCAGGGGTAGAACAACCAGGGGCAGAACAACCAGGGTACTGGGATCCCGATGCCTCCGCCTCTGACCCCGGAGCAGTACTTCTAGCTTCAGATGCAGATGATGGCTACCCTGAACAACACTGTTCAGGCCCTTCACTAGGCTCACACTCAGCCTCCGCCTCCTCCACCGCCGCAGACCCGTGACAGTCGTGCTGAGTTCTTGAGGGGTCACCCACCGACGTTCTCTCACACGTCTGACCCACTTCAGGCAGACGACTGGCTCCGTGCAGTGGAGCGCCAGCTGGACATCGCCCAGTGCGATGATCGAGAGCGTGTCTTGTACGCAGCAGGATAGCTACGAGGGGCAGCATTGGACTGGTGGGAGTCCCACCCAGTTCAGGACCGCGAGGCTTTCACCTGGATCCAGTTCCGGGAGCAGTTCCGCAGCCACAATGTCCCCGCGAGCGTTATGAAGACAAAGAAGAAGGAGTTCCTTGCACTTAAGCAGGTAAACTCAGATATAATCTTTCAGCATTTTTCCTTTTGGGCTAGTATCCCCCTTGTTCTATCTTTCTGAAGCATGAGCTAATCATTCGTCATACATATGTTCTTTTTACTTCAGGGAACTATGACGGTCACGGAGTATCGTGATCGTTTCCTTCAGCTCGCTCGCTACGCCCCTGCCGAGGTCGCGGATGACCGCGAGAAGCAGGAGCACTTCATGGAGGGACTAGAGGACTACATCCAGTACGCGCTGCTCAACCTCC
Organism: Panicum virgatum; assembly: GCF_016808335.1. Lineage (NCBI taxonomy): Eukaryota > Viridiplantae > Streptophyta > Magnoliopsida > Poales > Poaceae > Panicum > Panicum virgatum. The sequence continues at coordinate 50,856,805 of NC_053152.1, forward strand.
ACTTCGACGACTTCAACCATCTGGTTGACAGCGCGCTCAACATGGAGCGCAAGCACCTGGAGACGGAGGACAAGAAGAGGAAGATTGTTCCCGTTGCTTCCGGTAGCAACACCCGTCCTCACCTCCAGCCGCCCCAGCAGTACCAGTAGCAGCAGTACCGGCCTCCCCAGCAGTACCAGCAGAGGCCGCAGCAGTACCCGCCTCGACAGCAGCAGCAGGCAGGTCAGGGCCCGAGGTTATCGGCACCTCCGGCTCGTGCTGCTCCACCAGCTCCGCCAGCATCTCAGGCTCCACGGCAGGCAGCTCCTCCTACCGGACAGCAGGCTCAAGGACCCCTTCGCACCTGCTATCACTGCGGCCAGCTGGGGCACTACGCGAACACTTGCCCCCAGACGGCGCAAGCGGGACAGCAGGGGCGCCCAGCTCAGCCCAGGGCGCCACTTCAGGGGAGGGTGAACCACGTGACGGCCGAGTCAGCGGCCGAGGCTCCCAATGTGGTTATTGGTACGTTCATGGTCAATTCATATCTAGCTGCAATGCTTTTCGATACTGGTGCTACTCATTTCTTCATTACACAATCTTTTGTCGAGCATCATGGTATTTGTACTAGCACATTAAAGAGGTGCCTGTTAGTATCTTCACCGGGAGGACAGTTGAGATCTCATACTTTCTGCCCCAGAGTTAGTGTATCCTTGAGGGGAGTAGAGTTCAATACAAATCTGATGGTGCTAGACACCAAGGGCATCGATGTCATTCTGGGGATGGAGACTCTTGCTAAGTGGGGAGTCCGGATAGATTGTGCTCAGAGGACAGTCTTATTGTCGGCTTCCAGTGGTCAGGAGGTTACTATCAGTGCAATGGAACCATCTGGATTTCTTCATCAGATGGAGGCTAGACCCATAGATGGTATTCGCGTGGTGTCTGAATTCCCGGATGTCTTTCCGGATGATTTGCCAGGTATGCTGCCTGAACGCGACATCGAGTTTTCTATTGATCTCTTGCCTGGCACAGCTCCTATTGCAAAGCGGCCCTACCGCATGGCACCTATAGAGCATGAGGAAGTCAAGAAGACTATTGATGAGTTGCTAGCCAAGGGCTATATCCGTCGTAGCTTCTCTCCTTGGGCTTTTCCATTGTTGCTAGTAGATAAGAAGGATGGCTCGAAGAGAATGTGTGTCGATTATCGGGAGCTGAACGCAGTTACCATCAAGAACAAGCATCCACTGCCCCGTATTGAGGATCTCTTTGATCTGCTTCGAGGTGCTCGTATATTCTCGAAGATTGATTTGCGTTCGGGTTATTTTCAGCTGAGGATCCATCCTGAGGATATTCCGAAGACGACATTCACCTGCAAGTACGGGCTGTATGAGTACATGGTCATGTCCTTCGGCTTGACTAATGCCCCGGCTTTCTTCATGCACTTGATGAACATGGTTTTCATGGATTATCTGGATGTCTTCGTGGTGATCTTCATTGATGATATTCTGATCTTCTCCAAGACAGAGGCAGAGCATGAAGAGCATCTGAGGCTCGTGTTGCAGAGATTGAGGGAGCATCAGCTGTATGCTAAGTTCAGCAAGTGCGAGTTCTAGATTGACGAGGTTCCATTCCTCGGTCATATCATCTCCAATGGAGGTATTGCAGTTGATCTGAGCAAGGTGAAGGATGTGCTCGAGTGGGAGACACCGCAGACGGTGAAGGAATTCCGGTCATTCTTGGGCTTAGCAGGATATTATCGGAGGTTCATTGAGAATTTCTCCAAGATCGCGAAGCCCTTGACTTCTTTGCTAGAGAAGAATGCGCATTCATATGGACAGATGAGCGTCAGATGGCCTTTGATGAGTTGAAGAAGAGGCTTACTACGGCGCCAGTCCTTACTCTGCCAGACCAGAGGAAGAGGTTCACGGTGTATTGTGATGCTTCGAAGGATGGTCTTGGTTGTGTTCTGATGCAGGAGGGCAGAGTGATTGCTTATGCTTCACGGCAGTTACGTCGGCATGAGCTGAACTATTCCACTCATGATCTTGAGTTAGCCGCAGTTGTGCATGCTCTGAAGATTTGGAGGCATTACTTGTATGGGCAGCAGGGTGATATCTACACTGATCACAAGAGCCTCAAATATATTTTCACGCAGAATGAGCTGAACATGCGGCAGAAGAGATGGTTAGAGCTGGTCAAGGACTATGACTTGGAGATTCACTATCATCTGGGTAAGGCCAATGTTGTGGTAGATGCTCTGAGCAGAAGAAGTTATGTCAACATGGCCGTTGCTTTCCAGATGCCTCCAGAGTTATGCGAGGAGTTTGAGCAGTTGAGTCTGGGTTTCTTGCATCATACTTCGAGTGCGACATTCGAGGCAGTGCCCACCCTAGAGGCAGAGATCCGGCAGCATCAGGAGGAAGATGAGAAGCTGCAGGAGATCTGTGAGTTGCTCAAGAGAGGCAAGGCCCCTCATTTCAGAGAGGATGATCAGGGTACTTTGTGGTAGAAGAACCGAATCTGTGTGCCAGATGTGAAGGATCTCCGGAAGTTGATTTTGAGTGAGGCTCATGATACAGCTTATTATATTCATCCGGGCAGTACCAAGATGTACTATGATCTCCAGGAACATTTCTGGTGGTATGGGATGAAGCGTTCAGTGGTAGAGTACGTGGATATTTGTGACACCTGTCAGCGTGTCAAGGCTGAGCATCAGAGGCCAGCAGGTCTGTTATAGCCTTTGAAGATTCTAGAGTGGAAATGGGAGGTGATCACTATAGACTTCATTGTTGGATTGCCTCGTACTCAGAAAGGGTACAACTCTATATGGGTAGTAGTGGATCGTCTGACGAAGGTTGCTCACTTCATTCCAGTGAACACTACTTACTACAGTGCTAGACTTGCAGAGTTGTACATCTCTCGGATTGTCTGTTTACATGGCGTGCCCAAGAAGATCATATTTGATAGAGGATCTCAGTTCACTTCACGGTTCTGGGAGCAGCTCCATGATTCGTTGGATACAAAGCTGCGCTTCAGTACCGCCTATCATCCTCATACAGATGGGCAGACAGAGAGAACCAACCAAGTGTTGGAGGATATGCTGAGAGCTTGTGCTTTTCAGTATGGTACTAGTTGGGATAAGTGCCTGTCGTACGCTGAGTTCTCCTATAACAACAGCTACCAGGCCAGTCTGAAGAAGTCCCCCTTTGAGGCATTGTATGGCAGAAAGTGCTGGACTCCTCTCTATTGGGATCAGATTGGTGAGAAGCAGCTCTTTGGCCCTGACATTATAGAAGATGCAGAGCAGATGGTACAGGCTGTGCGGGAGAATCTAAGGATTGCACAGAGTAGGCAAAAGAGCTATGCAGATGGCAAACGGAGGGACCTGACCTTCAGTGTTGATGATTATGTATATCTGAAGGTGTCCCCGATGAGAGGAATCCGCAGGTTTAATGTCAAGGGGAAGCTAGCACCTCGGTATATTGGTCCATTCAAGGTGCTAGAGAGGAAAGGCGAAGTTGCTTATCGCCTGGAGTTGCCCGCCAGCCTCTCAGGAGTTCATGATGTCTTCCATATTTCTCAGCTGAAGAAGTGTCTGTGAGTACCCAATGAGCAGGCACCACTGGATGGGTTAGATGTGCAGGAAGATCTGACCTATATTGAGCATCCGGTGAAGATTCTAGAGACATCAGAGAGGGTTACACGGAATAAGCGCATCAAGATGTGCAGGGTTCAGTGGAGTCGTCACAGTGAAGCTGAGGCTACATGGGAGCGAGAAGATGAGCTGAGGAAGACATATCCAGATCTCTTTGCTAGCCAGCCCAGCTGAATCTCGAGGACGAGATTCCTATAAGGGGGTAGGGTCTGTAACACCCTAATTTAAATTTCAGCATTTAATAATAAATTTAATTGGCTTTATTTAAATTTCTAAGGTTTATTGTGTTTAGGCTCGCATTTAATCTAATTTTGATCCACAAGTAATTAAAATTTGGCTAAGTTTAAAATTTGTTGTTGCATTCATGCTGGTGCATTGTTCTTTTTGTTTGAGTGCTAGGTTTGAATTCAAATTTGAATTTGAATTCAAATAGAATGAGTGGTGCTTGAAATAGGAAATAGAAAAGGGAAATCAAACCCAAACCCAAACCCTCAGCCCAGCCGGCCCAAAACTCCCTAGGCCCGCGCTCCATCTCTCCCTGGGCCTTTTCCCTTCGTTTCCCCGGCCCAGCAGACCTGCGCTGCAGCCCACGCCCGCGTTCCGCTCAGCCGCATCACCCTTCCCTCCCTCTGACCCGCCGGCCCCGCATGTCTGCTTCCACCCGCACGCCGCTCGTGCGTCGCCCGCTCGCCCACGCCCCGTCGCTCTCGCTGCCAGCCCGGGCCCGCTTGTCATCGCCTTCCTCCCATTTTCCCCGCGCCGACCGGCCTCTGCTCCTCTCTGCTCCGCCCGCTTCGGCCGACCCTGCTCCGTGGACCACTCCACCCCACGCTCGTGCATGGACCCACTGAACCTCCCCGAGTACCCCTCCCTTCCAGAAGCTTCCCCACCGAGCCCGGAATCACGCCAAGCCATCTCCCTGATCCACTTCTTGCGCCCACGGAGTCAACCCCGTAAATCTCGCGCGGCTTTCCAACCATGGCAAGCCCGCCCAGGATCACCGCCCGGCCTTTAATTCCCCCCCCCGGACCTCCTGCTCCCCATCCTACGCGCTAGTGCCGCCCAACAAACCCTAGCCGCCGCCCTCCGAGCTCCGGGCAGAGCAGAGCCCCGTGCCGCCGTGCCCTCGCCGCTCTGCTGCTCCACAGCCACCGAGAACCACCACCGGAGCTCCGCCTTAGTGCCAGGAGCATCCCCGGTCATTTCCTCAGCCCGCTGCACCGCGCTTCACCCGGGATTTCGACCCGAACCCATCGCCGGTGAGTTGCACCGCCCGCTCGATTTCTCGCCGCCGGTGGCCCTTGACCCGCCCTAACCCCCTGCACACCTCCACAGGCCCTGCCCGGACTCCCTCTACGGATCAGCCGGCCCGGAGACGGCCTGCTTCGACCACGCCGCAAGGATTCGTCCCTGCGCCGCCGCGACCATCGCCCGGAGTTCGCCGCCGACCCTACTGCGCCGGTCCTTCCTTCGATCCTGACTCACGGAGACCCCCCCCCAGAGCCTCCCTTGTTGTTTGCGCTAGATAGCTCGGCCTGTAGGCTGCTCTAGTGCCTAGAACACCGCACTCCGGCGAGGCACGCCGCCTGCACCGTCGCGCACGCCGCCCAGACCCCTGTCGAGCCCCGCTTTGAGCCCCAGTGGATCACGCATGGCGTGAGGAGCTTCCCCGACCCTAGCCCGCTCTGTTTTGAGCCTCGGAACACCGTTAGCGGTGTTCTCTGATGAAGCGCCGCCGCGGGAAGTCGTCTCCGGCGACTCGCGCCGCCGCCCGCGCGTCCTTTTTCCCTGAACCGTCCGATCCGTGGCCAACGGATCAGATTAGATCCAGATCCCATCTACTCCGAGCCACAAGATCTAGATCCGACGGCCCTCCTCGCTAGATACCGGTTCGGCCTGCCAGTTTTGCTAAAGAGTCCTGAAGTTCCTGGGAATCAACCCGCAGTCCTGTGCCATTCAAAAGTATTTGCAGTTCAGCCCAAAATCTTACACGGACCCCCCTGAGCTTCTTTAAAATAGAACCCGCCGTCCTGACTTGATGTTTTTGCGGGTTAGACCCTAGAACTAAGGTTTAATTACATTTAGGTCCTCGATTTTTGCAGAAAACCCCCAGAAACTCTATTTTTCTTACAGTTAAGCCCCTGGACCTTGTTTTAGCTCTAGTTTTCACGTCCTAGCTCCGTTTTAGGCGTTCTTTATGTCCACACGATCGTTGGAACACGTAGAATAGTTCTAGCTTAGTTTTGTTTGTTGTTTTCATGTATTATTGTACTATTTTTTAGTTTTTGCTATTGTTTGCATGTATGTTTATGTTGTGTATTGTTTTTGGTCATGTGTTCGTGAGTAGACATTGATCCATCTGAGGAGCCCCAGTACCAGTACCAGGAGCCATCTTCGGAATAGTTTGAGCAGCAGGAATAGTTTGACTAAGGCAAGTATAACATGAACACCACCTATCGCCTTTAATTACAATTTCATACTGCATTTTAATACTGTATGCCTATAAGGACTTTCCTAGCCACTTTATATCCTTTATATATATATCCCTTGGGTTGCATTTTGGTTAGTTGTGCTAGGTTGCTGCGCTATAACACACTTGGTCCTTTTTAATTAATTTGATTAATGGTATATGCAACTTAATTCTGAGAGTGGCCCGTTTGAGGGGCTCACGTCTCGTTAAAATTGGTTTTTGTTAGAAACATGGTTTAGGGGGCCAGCACGGTGCTTAGTGCTTGGTTGGCCACTCTCCATAAGGACCGGTTCATAGAGCGACAACCTGGGACAACAGCGCTACCACAAGACTGGAATGGGACGGTCTTGGCTTACTAATTAGGTATTTTTGGTTTGGAGTAACTTACCTGCGGGGGCAAAGGGTGGTAAGCTTCAATGGTCCCTGCTCCTCCGGCTTGGTCTGTGCTTGGTTTGCGCACCTATGCTTGTACCCCTGTGAGGTGGGCCCCATCGTTGCCGATCCAACTCTTCGCGGTTACGCCTTACCAATGAGATTCTTTGTAACGGCCTCGTAGTGTGCTTGCTAGCCATCTCACCTAAGGAAGTGTGATGAACAACTAGTGTAGCTCACGACTTGTGGGTAAAGATGTGCAACCTCTGCAGAGTGTAAAACTGGTATACTAGCCGTGCTTACGGTCATGAGTGGCCCAGATCCTCCTTTTGATTAGTGGGGTTATCTTCCTTTGGTTAGGAAGGTTTCCCTGGGTGGCTTGGTTTGGTATGGTTCTCAGTAGTATCATGATTAATTACTATGTAATTGGGTTATGGTAATTCAACAACTTGTAGTAAATAGCTGTAATAAAACTTTGCCAAGACTTAAAAGCTAATGCAGTTGAGTCAGCCAACCTTAGAGCCTCATAGTTTGTGTTATACTTGTTGAGTACAAGTTGTGTACTCACTCTTGCCTACTCTACTCTTTTTCCTCTTGGGGACACTCTACTGCTGCTCAGTTCCTACCGACGCGAGGGAGTTCACCCGGAGCTACCAGGAGTACGAGGACTTCTAGGCGTTCGTCTCCCAGTCGACGTCCTTGTGGCGCCCTGCTCAGCTTCCGACAAGAGTTATCGTATATGTTTTACGCTTCCGCATACTCTGTATCAGACATCTTGTCATTAATGTAATAAATAACATTCGTATTCGCTTTATTATATCTTTATACGTGATATGTGCTGTGATATATTGTTCATTCTGTTGTATATACGTGTGACTTGATCCTGGCACGTATATGATTGCTCGGTTTATGTCCTTTTATAAACCGGGTGTTACAAAGGCTCGCCACTTGAGGCCAGCCCTAAGCGGTCACTTCGAGGCATGCGGCTCGGGGATGGCCACTGTCCGCCTTGTGAGGCGCCATTCCTCTCGTAGTGGAGCCTAGGCTCCTCTTTCCACTATAAATAGTGGCCTTTTGGAGGCCTTCTCCTTCATCGAACTCGTCTTGCCTTTTACATTGCTCTCTTATAGAATGGCTAGCCTTCTTTCCATGGTTCGTCCTCCGAAGAGGGTTTGCGCACCTCCTGCGTCTTGGTGTTAGGAGAATGCTTGCGAGCGGCGGGTGATCGGTGAGGCAAGCCAGCCATCCGTTAGGCAGCCGGGGTACGTCTTCGGGGCATCCAAGGCGATGGGTGCACCAGATGTCCCTGTTAACCCCCACTGCAAGGCCTGCCGTCGGCATCATGATGAGCCGATGGTGGAGGTGGCTAAGCTGACCGCGTACCTCACCTGCTGCAGCGCCTGTGGAGGGGGAGATGTTAGAAGAAGGCTTGCGAGGAAATTGTTCCTCCTAGCGTTCCTCCATCTTGCTGCAACCTCCCCCAAGACAGGCAAAATTGTCACCCTCCGCAGGTGACGACGTTTTTCTACCTGTAACGGCCATGGGCCACGTGTAATTTGTGTGATTATTCTTATTTATTAATAGAACTTTCACTTCTGCCATGTCTTGCATCCCTTAATCTTTGCCACTACTACCGTGGTGGTATTTGCAGCTTCCCGGCGAGTCTTGATCTGTTATGATGATAGGCCGGGAATCGAGGCGAACTCTGTGGGCGGCTGCATGGGCCCGTTGAGGTTGTAAAATTAGGGGCCTCGGGCCCGAGCCAGTGCATCATTTTGCCGCCCCTGCGGTGCGCCTTGGGACGTGCGCGGGGGTATTAAGAGGGGGCGCGGTGCTCCAGGTCTCGCATTGGACTCGAAGCATCATGCTCCCGCGGCTTTAAATCTAGCCCTCCCCTTCCTTGCCCTTCATCGCATCCCTGTTCGCAACCGATCACTTCCTCCACTCATGGTTTCTTCCCTCATGGCCGGGAACAAGAATCTTTGCATGGGGAGCTCGGGCGGACGCGGCCATGCCTCTCCCTCCAGGACCAGGGCCTCCACCGGCGCATCGCTTGCCCTGGCCATCCCGGGGATGGGAGCGGGGCATGTCCACCCGCTCCAGGGCTAGGTCGCCGTCGTCGCCATCCTCGGCGGACTCCGATGAGGGCCCTCGCCAGGACATCCGTGAACTGGTGCGTGGCCTAGCCGAGGCCCGTGAGCGCTTCTCTGCCTCGACGATGGAGGTCAGTTGGCTGTGGGCCTACAACATCGACCTCGAGTCCACCCTCGGCACCCTTTCCGAGGCGGCGGCGAAGGCGCAGGGTGAGGCCGCTGGGGCCCATGCCAAGGCGGAAGACCTGGGGAGGGACCTCACTGCGGCTCGCCGCGGGATTGCGGACATGGGATTCCGCTTCAACGACCTCGAGAGCCACCTCCATGCCCTTGAGCACGCGGCGCTTCGCGCCGTGAACATGGCACGGGTGCTGGGGAGTGAGGTGGTCTTCCACCTCCAGGACCTCCCGTCCCATGTGTGGAGGGCGGTGAGCCTGGGCGCCCACCGTGGCGCGGCCTTAGCGCTCACCGCGGCGCAGCTTAGGTTCGGCCAGGACGTCCGTCAGCTGAGCCCGGGGATGCCACCGCTGACGACCACGGCGGAGCCCGACTCGCTCACTTGCGACCTCGGGCTCGCCGCCACCCACATTGTCACCGAGATTGACAACGCCGAGCTCCTTCGGCAGGAGGGCGACGGCGGGAGCGGTAGCGGCTAGTCGAGCATGCTCGACCCGCCGGCGGAGGGGAGCCTCTGGGCGATGCAGGGACGACCAGTACCACGTGAAGAGGAATTGCTGGCTGAAGGTGTGTGGTGTGGCCATGAACCCTAAGCCCAACAGCTCCTGGAGGACCCCACCTGTGCGTGCCACCGACCCCTAGATAAGCGCGAGCATTTTGCCCCCTGGAGCGCCTCGCTTTTGTGTGACCTTGCGTGGTCTTTTCATTAGTATTGTGTAATACGATGGCGCAGTTATAAATATATATAAATTATCATTAAATTTACTTCTCTTTTATCGTGTGGGTTTGTATTGACTGCGCTTACTTTGTACTAACTCTTGCATCTGACCCCCAAGGGTCGGTCGGTAGGGATCAGACGAGATGACCCTCCCTGTCTTGCGACACCATTTTGGGTCTTCTTTGCGATGCCGACCCCTGGGCTCCTATTCGTTTTGGGCTGCCGGCCGAGGGTCGTTTCGTCTTGACTGCGATTAACCCTACCACACACTTCTTTCACTTGAAGTGGGAGGGCCGAGCTGAACCATTCTTTCCGTCGAGGGTCGAATTATGGCGCTCGTGGAGCTACTAATGGCTACGTTTACGTGGAGCCCCGACCCCCGTGCGGGGGGGGGGGTCGGATTGAGTCGGCTTGCGACTGACCCCAGAACTCTTGATGTCCCGACCGTCATAGTTACCAGGGTAGTTCACCCGACCCAGTGGCTCGCTTCCTTTCTTCGAGGGAAAACACGGGTTAGGATCTAATCAAGACTCAGACGCAAATCAGGAAGCCCAGAACACCCTTGGGTATCCGGGTACTAGCCGCTAGGACCCACCCGTCATTGCCCCTCACTCAGTTGGTGCCTCAGGTAGCCTCGTGCCCTTGGCTGGGCCGGCTTTCGAACCCTGAGGCATTATTGGGCCATCCAGGCCTGTTTTTGGCCCAGATCAACACTTACCTGGGGTGAAACGGTCAATTTAGCCATTTGGCACGATTCCCTATGGGCCGCATCCGCGGGGTTCGTGGGTCCCTACTCCGGCGGGTTCGGCGCGTCGTGGGAGGCGTCACCATTATTCCTCCTATGGATACCGAGGGGGCGGTTCGATTTCTCCCTGCTTTTATTGTGTGACATGGCGGCGGCGGTCTCTCCCTGCGCTTCCTCTGCAGACTAGAGCGAGAGAAAGAGAAATAGAGAGAGAAGAGTGGTAAGGAAAGAACCGCACCTCCTTGAATTCGTCCCTGCCACCGGCGAGCCCCCGAGCCCTTTCGTCGTCCTCGAGCTCCAGCGCCTTCTTCGCCATGCCGCTCTTGGGCCCCTCTGACTTAACTGAGGCCACTTTGAATGGCCTAGTGTCCAGAGGGCTATTATGCCCTCTGCCGGCCGCGGAGGAGTGGAAGGTCCCCCAAGGCAAGCGTGAGCCATCGCCGCCGTCGGGGTACGTTGTCTCATTCGTCCGTTTTCACGAGCGGGGCTTCACAACACCCTCTCACCAATTCTTTCGAGGGTTACTGCTGCACTACGGGCTAGAGTTGCAGCACTTGAATCCGAACGAGATTCAATACGTCGTGGCTTTCATCGCCCTCTGTGAAGGATTTCTCGGCGTTCATCCCATCTTCAAGCTCTTCCTTTATGTCTTCTCTATTATCCTCATCAAGGCGAAGGTGGGGGATGAGTTTCATCCTGCCTCGATAGGGTGCGCCAGCATCCACCTTCGCGGCGAGGGTGGTAGGAGCACTCGGGCAGATGAGTATATGCCCATCCCTCTCACCAAAGGGGGAAATAGGGGGTGGCCTTCTTCGTGGTTCTATGTTAAGAACTATGCGGATGCTCCCCTCCCCAGCTATTCCGGACGGTACCTGCTGGACAAGCTGCCCGAGTGGTATCGCGGCCCAGAGAAGGAGGAGAGGGAGAAGCTTGCCGGCCTTTTGGCCGCTATCAAGCTCCTGAAACAGCGGGGCCTGACCGGCACCGGCGTGGTCGGCGCTTACCACAAGAGGCGGGTCACGCCGATAATTTCGCAGACCCTTGCGTTGGATGAGATGAAGCCCGATGCATCAACAGACGAGATTGCCGGGATGGTGTTGGCGACCGGGGAAATCGACGACGCCGATATCAGTCAGTGGCACAGGGAAGCCTTCGAGAAGTTGTTCCCCGTGTTTCCCATCCCCGGCCACCCGGTGATGCATCCGGAAACGGGTTTCATATAGTTCGTAAGTGCTCCCTCCCTTCGAGATCTTACCTTTCTTGTTCCCCTTGTCAATTGGTTTAGTTGCGGGACTCTTGCCTGACCTCCATAGGACGGGTACGACTTCCACCTTTCCCGAGTCCCCTCGCCCAGGGACGTGGCTTGGCGAGCAGTGAATCGCGCCGCTGCCGATAGGAGAAAGAAGAAGGATGACAAGCGCGACTGGAACGTTGCCCGGGAGGTCCGACGGGCGGAACGTTGTTGGCGATCGATATCGGTGATTTTCGCCGCCAACGCTCTGCCTGATTTCATGAAACAAAGGTCATATTCATGCCAAATTCACTTATATTAATAAGTTCAACGAGTTTTGGTGAGTATTTGAACGCACGAACAACATGTACGAAAGTTGGCAAAAATGGGAGAAAACCCAGGCCGGCCGGACTAAGCTAGGCCTGTCGGCCTATCGACCTTGGCAATTCAGGCTCATCTTTGGTCAGAGTGCTCATGAGTGCAAATACAAGCCAATCCAACGTGGTTAGTTTGGTGAGTTCCCCGCCAACGGCACCTTTCTGCATCCCCGAGCTAGAATACGGCACGCGAACGTGCCCCCAGAGCGGTGAACCCAAGTTACCGGGGATACTCACTGGGGCGCAAGTGGAAGTCTCCAAACCTTGCCCCCTATCACCCGGGGACGGTCTATTGGCAGGAGGCACCTCCATCCCCTGCATCCTAACACAGTCTTCATCATCTCCCACAGTCCAGCGTCGTTGGTCGAAGGAACCCCCTAGTGGGCCCGTGCCCATACTGGGCTTATGGCATGCACGATAATGTCCGAAATGCTATCATTCCCACTCGGTCCTTATGTGGCTAGAGCAAGCCTTCCACCACGCGCTCCCCGATCTGCTCTCAACAGGAGAAGGGGGATTGCGTTCTCACACATGACACCTCACTCATTTTCCAGGGTCCGACTGGAGTGCAATCTCCATTCTCGTGCAAACGTGCAAGCACAGGCTCCATGCCACTCGATTATCATCAGACGGACACTGGTTTTTATTCACTTAACCCCTCCCACCTAGCACCCGCAGCCCAATGAGCATTATGCGAAAAAACCCCTACTAAAAATGATACTCCACAAATCAATCCAAGTAAAGAATACTCCAATCTCCATCTCGTTCGTCGCCCGCCGCCGCCCTGGGCTTGCGGCCCTCCTCCGCTCCCAAGGGTGCCGACCACCGCAGCCCTCCTCCCCTGGGGCCGACCTTCATCTATTACGTGGCCGTTCGATGGTTGAGCCGTCGTTATCTTCTCCCACTCCGTGTAACGGGGCATCGCCTTCTTTTGACGCAGTCATCTGCGGCATCGGCGTCGTCTCTTTCTCGCCGGCGAGAGACGAGCGACGTTAATTCCTGCATGCTTCGGCCATCACCATCTGGGGTACGTATGTGCATGTCGTCCTTGTGTCTGGCGTCTTGCGTGAAAGAAATCTGTTTGCAGCAGCTTCTTGCATCACGTTCTACCTGGGTTGATCAGTGTTGCATGGTTTTTAATTAGGTGCATGAGTTGTCACCAATGCTAAACCTTGATTGCTGGAGCAGGATAAGTATTATTAAATTAATGGATGAAGTTGAAAGGGTTGAGTCTCCTGCTGAAGGTGGGATTAATGGAATCCAAGGCACCAGTTTCAGTTCTTCAAATGTCACAGACACCATTACGACTGGCATGGATGAAAGGTAGTAATATTAATACCTACTTATTTATTGCATTACATTTTCCACAGTCAGACATGTAACGCAAGGTTTTAAATTTTTTAGAATCGAATTACCTTGTGATAATTTGGATGATGTCGAACATAGTGATAAGGATGGTGGATTTAGAACGCCAACGAAGAAAGCGAGTGTCCCCAAGGTGAGTATATTTTTTATTTAAAAATTATACGTTTACAATATGTTTATATGATTTTTTTTGTTCACATTATATAATTCTTTATTCACAACTGATATTCATATTATGTGTTTTTAAAGGTAGGGATGCTATTCGATGATGTGGAATCAGTACAGGAGTTTTACATGAACTATGCACATGACATCGGATTTTCTGTTCGTATCGGTCAACAAAAACTTGATGACAATGGAGTGGTTCAGTGGAAGCGGTTCTTATGCGCAAGGCAAGGATATAGAAAACAACAAACTACCGCACCTGTGGATCCAACCAAGAAGAATAAGAAGGCGCAAAATACCAGAGAAACTAGATGTGGATGTGAAGCTTACATGTATTTTAAGCGCAATAGTGAAGGCAAATACAAGATAGGAGCATTGCATGAGGACCATAACCATGAGCTTGTGACACCCAGTAAACAGCATTTGCTTAGATCGAAGCGCTTTGTAAGCGAGAAGGCAAAAACAACATTGTTCAATTGCCACAAAGCAAGCATTGGAACATCACAAGCATACAGATTACTTCATGTGGGTGCAGGGGGATTTGAGTATGTGGGTTGCACAAAAAAGGATCTACAGAATTACTATAGTGATTTTAGAAATAAAATCAAAGATGCTGATGCTCAGATGTTTATCGACCAGTTTGGTAGGCTCAAGGAAGTGGATCCAGGTTTTTTCTTTGAATATGAAGTCAATGACGGTCGGTTGGTTCGTGTGTTCTGGGCTGATACAACAAGCAGGAAGAACTATTCCCATTTTGGTGATGTGGTATCTTTTGATTCTACTTATAGCACAAATCAATACGACATGAAGTTTGCACCTTTCACTGGAGTCAATCATCATATGCAATCTGTTTTCTTCGGGGCTGCTTTTATAGCTGATGAAAAGATAGAAAGTTATGTTTGGTTATTTCAGACCTTCCTACGGGCAATAGGAGAGAAGCATCCTAAACTCATTATAACAGATGAGGATGCTAGTATGAGGGCTGCTATAGCCAGTGTTCTTCCAAGTACCATGCATAGGTTGTGCATGTGGCACATAATGAAAAAATTTCCTGAGAAAATTGGTCCTCATTTATTACAGGATGAAGAATTTTGGAAAAGGGTTAACTTATGCGTATGGGGTTCAGAAACAACAGAAGAGTTTGAGAGCAGATGGCTTGCTCTACTGTCAGATTATAATTTGGGGAACAACGATTGGTTGGAGGGAAGGTACCGCATTCGGGAGTCCTGGATCCCAGCATATTTTAAAGATATTTGGCTTGGAGGCATTCTTCGAACCACATCAAGATCGGAGAGTGCGAATTCGTTTTTCAACCGTTTTATAGGTCGTAAGCTTGCATTAATTGAGTTTTGGCTCCGGTTTGACACAGCTTTGCAATGCCAGCGTCAAGAAGAATTGATACATGATAACACAACCCTGCATACAAACCCTACTCTATTGACTACATGGGAAATTGAGAAACATGGTAGCTATGTTTTCACACATGAGGTTTTTGAAAAATTTCAAGAAGAGGTGTTAGCTGCAAGGGAGTATTGTGATATCCAGAGCACAACTGAATTGGAGGATAGAAAAATTGTTACCATGACCGACAACTATAGAAGAATTAGAGAGGTAATTTGCTTCAGCACCGAGCAGATATATAAGTGCTCGTGCATGCTTTTTGAGTCCATTGGAATACCTTGTCGTCATATCATACGCATGTTTAGAGGTGCAAGACTAAATGAAATTCCACAGCACTACATCACGAAAAGATGGATGAAAAATTGTAAAAGGTAAACTTCTGTACATACATATATGGTTGCACATGTATTTATTCGTAGCTGATATTTTTTTACTCTTCTTTCAGAAACCATGCATTTGATAGCGACGGTAATTTATTAGTGGAGAAGGCCACTAGTTCTATGGCTGCATCTATGAGAAGGAAGATGTCAAGCGCACAGAATAAATTTGAAGATATTTTTCGAAGGGCGAAAACATCAGAAGAAGGCATAGATGTTTTGATACAAAACCTGGAATCACTTTCCCTGTTGTTTGATCCTAGCACTCAGACTAGACAACAGGAACAGGAAAATTTTATTGGCTGTAGCATTCCTAATGACGTGCAGGTTCACCCACCTAATGATACTCGCGCAAAGGGAAAGTGCAAGAGAATATTGGGACATGCAGACAAAAACAAAAGGCAAAAGGATTCGGGTTCACGCAAGTGCACGATATGCAAAGATGTCGGGCATGATAGACGTAATTGTCCAAAGAAAGAATCAGGGGCTGATACACATGAAAGCTGAAGCCTGAACTGCAATTTGTTTCCTGCTACATAGGAAAATAGCATCTCAGATTTGTTTTTTTTTTCATGTTCAAACATTAGCTCCTCTTGGTTTGGAACTCTGTAATCTTTTGAGCTTTGATCCCCTCACTATGATTGCTACATATGCTGTCTCATATTGCCCTCTTCCACGTTGAGACGATGCAGAAAATTCACCAATGTGTGCACTTGATTTCCTGGTTTCAGAAGCCACCAATGTGTGCACTTGATCATGACGAAAATAAGACGGCAGCAATTCATTTATCTGAAACATCCTTTTCTTGCCCACACCGCCTCTCACGGAAACAGGTTCTCCACCATCGTCATCCTCGAAATCCATGAGCACTTTGAGGTAGAACGTGATGCAAGAAGCTGCTGCAAACAGATTTCTTTCACGCAAGACGCCGGACGCAAGGACGACATGCACATACGTACCCCAGATGGTGATGGCCGAAGCATGCAGGAATTAGCGTCGCTCGTCTCTCGCCGGCGAGAAAGAGACGACGCCGATGCCGCAGATGACTGCGTCAAAAGACGGCGATGCCACGTTACACGGAGTGGGAGAAGATAACGACGGCTCAACCATCGAACGGCCACGTAACAGATGAAGGTCGGCCCCAGGGGAGGAGGGCTGCGGTGGTCGGCACCCTTGGGAGCGGAGGAGGGCCGCAAGCCCAGGGCGGCGGTGGGCGACGAACAAGATGGAGATTGGAGTATTCTTTACTTGGATTGATTTGTGGTGTATCATTTTTGGTAGGGGGTTTTTCGCATAATGCTCATTGGGCCGCAGGTGCTAGGTGGGAGGGGTTAAGTGAATAAAAACCAGTGTCCGTCGGATGATAATCGAGCGGCATGGAGCCTGTGCTTGCACGTTTGCACGAGAATGGAGATTGCACTCCAGTCGGACCCCATTTTCCACACACTCAGTTGACCCGCCACAGGTCACAACAGAATGGTCCTAGATCCATTCCCGGCGGTTGTAGTGCTCGCTCCAGCTGAAACCTCACCCCTCGTCTCCATCCTCAAAGTAGTCCACCTCACACTTCACACTCGAGAATCACCACCCGCAAGCACACTCAATCTCACGCAGCACACACGTGCATATTTGTAGTAGTAATAGTTTATAGCCGGGTAGTCCCGAGTGTCGCATATAGGACTATTTCAAGTAAACAAGGCAATGTTAAATGGAAACAAGGTGGGTTTCATTAACAGGTTACATGCAATTAGATAGCGGGTACATGGCCTAGCACTACGCATTTAAGTAGCTATAGGAGCAGAAGCGGGGTGTTCGTGTGAACTTCTCTGCCGGGGTTCTCAGGATCTGCTTCGGGAAAGTAGCCGGGATCTCCTGCTTCCACCTGCTCGTTCTCCGGTCCTTGATACGATTATAACGATTGAATAACCAGCAGAAAGATCCAAATAAGAACGAAAAGATCCAAACACATTCAATCAATGACATAATACAAACAACACAGATTACGACAGGCTTAGCGACGAGAAATGGTCGCGGAAACGATTCGACAGAGTTTCGGGTTGAAACTCGACGACGAAGATGGTCGTGAATACGGTTCGACAGGGTTTCGGGTAGAACTTGACGACGAAGACAAGCACGAGGTTTAAACTACGGTTACGACGGAGCTCGAGCGCAAGGATGTGATCGATGTGTGAGTCCGGAGGATCGAGTTGGTCGAAAAGATGATTTCGGGTTAAGTCGGAAAGATCGATGGGTACGGTTTAGGTCGGCATGAACGACGAGTCCGGGTTGAGTCGGTGTGAACGACGATATCGTGTCTTCATATGTCGACGTCGTCTTCTCGCTTCTCGTCTCGGCGTCAGGGTCGTGGGCCCACCTGGCCCGTCGTCTCGATCCCCGTGCGATGTCGCCTCGCCTAACTAGTGTCAAGGAATTGAGGCTAGGTCTTGAAAGAGAAGCGTCAGGGCGGCCCACGTGCCGGCCTGGATCCTAAGATGCATAGAGTGTCCGTGGGCCCGAGGGAAAACGAGGCAGGGTTTGAATTGGCCCACGGCTTAGGTTAGGGTAGGGCCCGCGAAAAGAAGAGAGAGGAGGAGCGGGCTTGGCTCGGAAAAAGGGCAGTGGCCCAACTAGGGCTTAGCCCATCGCGAGGCAATTTAGGGCCAGGGATAGCTTGGTGGCATGGTCCAGACAATTAGTGGGCCGGGGTGATTGATCCTGATTTGGCAGGAGCCCAACCGCGCTGCTGGTCGGCTTGCTGGCGTAAGGGCCCAAAGTTGAGGAGTGATTTTGGGCTGCGTTGCTAGCCCAAATCGTGAAAGGCCGAGGGCCGGGTGGTTGCTTGTGCTCCGGCCCAGACAGGGAGGTCAAATCTTGAATTGATCAAAGGATGTGCCTGGCTGCAGTATTATACATGGACAGCCCACATGACATGGCTGTGTAGATCGAATTGTGGCAGGCTGATTGTCGTGCTCGTGCTAAGCTTTGAACTCAGAACGTGAAGGGAGAAGCTAACTTGTGCACAACTGCTATTGCATGGAAAAGAAAAATGCTCTTACTTTGGCATGGCCGAAGCACACAAACAGGCAGCAAAGCAAGGTCATTATGTACCCAGCGCAGGATGCTAAATGTACGTGTTGGTCAGCCAGCAACAAAGAACAGTTTAGAGATCGCAGTCAACTGATGGCCAAAGATTCATAACTTGCTATCTGCATTCAACAAATACAGGAAAAGGAAAAAAAAACACTTATGCCTTGGAGATGATTCTGCATTGTTTGGACGGACAGACATGTGCAGATGTGCTTGTGCTAGTTCAGGAGAACAGATTGGCTTGGCCAATTAGTCCACTCGTCCAGAAGACGGTGCAGGAGGTTAACTTTCTACTCCTAGCACCAAAAGCACAGAAGGTTCAGCAACTAAATAGCCCAAGTCTAAACATTGGAGCTACCCGCTTGCTCGATCAGACCTGCAAGTGATGGAGTGCATGTGCAGAAAACATATTGGTCTTGCCAATATGCCTGCTAATCATACCTTGAGCCGGTCCTGTTGCCTGTGAGTGAGCTGCCTCAATCTATACATTGCGTCCCTGTTCTTATGGGCAGTCTTAGCTCTTTGGCATGATCTGGTCTGGATGGACAGAGAAAAGGGCAGCAGCCTAACGTCATGTAGGTGTTCAACCACAAGCTACTAAGGCTGGGCAGTGTGCCATCTCACTGGATGGGACTAGAAATTTCTCAGGGATCAACAAATTTTGGCCCTATAGGCACCCCTCTCGGCCCAAGATGAGGCACCCCCACCAGCCCAACTAGCCCACTCGCTTGCAAATGCCGCGACGTCCGCTCGTCCGCGAAGGCAGGCAGATGCCGCGCCGGAATCCTATCTATCTTCCGGAAGAAAGTTTCTTAAACATTTTCCACTTTAAGATGCGTGCACGTAGCTAAGCTAACGGACTAGATGCGAGCGTGGGCAAACTAGGATGACGTGGTCTGGCGTAGGTGTGGTGGACCAGCAACTGTTGGGCCGGACCTGGGAGGGAGCGGGTGGACAGATGGGAAGTCGCAGGAAATTGATTAGCTCACACGAGATTTGTTTTCCAAATTTAAACTTCTTTATCTCTCTAACGCCTCATTTATTTTCAATTCTGATTCAACCATCATCTTTCTTAGAATTTTTCTAACAAATTGAGATCTGACATGATTACATATTTTTCTGTTTTTTAGTTTCAACATTTTAGATATACTATTTCAACATTTTAGATATGATCTCTAAGAGGTAACACAAATGTAATGCATCTACTTTCAATTAATAATTCTATATTTTTTGCTATATAATTGACCTATTTATTCTCTTTTCTTTAGGTTCGATCAGATATTTTGATGTATGGGACATCTTTTGTTCATCATTGGGCACCACAATGATTAATGTCATATTTTTTTATCAACAGTGAGTGTTATTGCCCATTCCCCTACCAGTTTACTTATATTTTGACCAAAATATCATTGCCATTACCAAAAGTTGAATTTTGTGATTAAAAATTATGAGTTAGCTACACTATTTGCTTGAACATCATAAAGATCATTATACTGTTGATAAAGTTGGGCACCCCCGACTCATTCGCTCTAGCTTCGCCACTGCCTCGGGCGGAGCAGGTGCAGGTACAGAGGGACAAGAGCCGACGGCGGTGAAGAGGGTGTGCTGAGCCTTCGTCTTGGCATGCTCCTTGTTGTATTGTTCCTCCAGGAGCAAGTATGAGCGTGCCGACACGAAGGTGTGCGGCGGCAACTTTGACGTGATGGCGGGGATGGCATGGCGATAGCGGGAGTTGAGACCGCGCAGCATGTTCAGCACCTGGCTCGTCTCACGCACTGGCTAGTCACCCTAGGCACAAAAAACCGAGAACCGAACTGAAAAACCGAGAACCGAATCGAATTAATCGAAACCGAGAAAATTGGTTCCTAATTCGGTCCCTGGTTTTCAAGAACTGAAATATTTCATGTTTATTCAGTTCTTGGGCTCGGTTAACCGAAGAACCGAAGTATGCTTGAAGCCCAGTAAATGAAAGAGGCCCAGCCCAACAAGCAACAACCCTAGCTATATAAGCTAACATATCCAGCAGGCAAGCACCACTCAATCCACTCCTTCTCATTCCACCATAGCCTAGTCAGCCGCCGCCACCCTGCTGGCTTGCTGGACTGCCGCTTCTCTCTCCCTCCGTCCTTCCCTGTTCCGCCTGCTCTCCTCTGTCTCCTCAGGATCCGGTGTCCAGCTCTCCCTTCTATTTCCCAAGCGGTGGCGCATTCCCTTGCCCTTCCTTGCAGGCTGCAGCACCACGGTGGCCACAGTAGGAGTGCCCGGTGGCGTCGGCTCCCTGGTGGCCTCCCATCGCTCGCGCGTGGTCTGCATCCCAGGTTCCGACGGTGTTGCACAGGCTCCATCAGAGGCGGATTGTGTTGCGGCGATTTTTTTGTTCTTTTTCGTTGGATGTTGCCATCGATCTATGTATTTTGGTTCTCAATTTGACTTTTTATTCTTGTAATTCGTTAGTGTTGGATTTGAGGTCGGTTCATTCGGTTTATAACCAAACCAAACCAAGAAGAACTGAAATCGAAATGCTCGGTTCTCACAAATTTTAGGAACCGAACAGTTCTTGTTTTTGGAGAACCGAATTTTGCAGGGGACCGAGGAACCTACACTACTACAGATATGATCATTGCAAACGGCTCATCACCGCCGGTTTGAAACAACCCGACGGTGATAGTATATCAGCGCCGGTTCTAAATTAACCCGACGGTGATAGTCACTCATCACCAACGGGTCGTATTACGAATCAGCGGTGATAGGTTTTCAAACATCACCACCGGGTCTTAATACGAACCAGCGGTGATAGTTAGACATTACCGCCGGATCATATTACGACCCGGCAATGATGCCAATTTTTTTTCATATCTGGTTTCTCTCCGTCTCCTGTCTGTCTCCCCCTTCCACATCTTCCATCTCCCTCCCTCTCCCGTCTTTTGTCTTCCCTCCCCTCCCCTCCCCGTCTCTTCCTTCTTCCTCCACGGGGCCCCTCCTCTCCCCGCGTCTCCTCCAGTGCCGCGCGGCGCACGGATCCCCTCCCCTCCATGACTCTCCTCCCGTGCTGTGTGGGGGTGTGGACGCGGCGGCGCGGCGCAGCTAGCGTGGCGGCGGCGGGGAGCAGCAACCGGCTAGGCGCGGTGCTGCACGGAGTGGTGGCGCTGCATGCGGTTCAAAAATGAGAAGGTCACGCTAGCTTGTTCCCCTCCCTTCTCTTAGAGTTTTTTGTTTGATGCTGCAGGTTGCTAGCTGCAAATGCATTTGTGTAATTGAGGGGTTGGGCGTTGGGTATTTTGCTCGAAATGCCCCGCTGAATGATAATTGAGGAGCTGCGTGGTGCTGAATTGCTGATTGGTAGTCACTAGTCAGTTCGGGAGGGTAGTTCCGCGGTGTAGTTTTGAGCCGTCCTAGTTTCAGACTGTTCGACGTCTGATAGAATTATACTTTGTTCAGCTACATCTTTTGGTCGCGTGGGCATTGCTGTCTATTGTCTCAAGTCTCAACTGTGAATGATTGCAACAGTCTGCCAAGGAGACCTACCATTTTTAATGATTTAGGGGTATCAATCTCATCAGCTCATGCAGACTGCCGCAGCTTTTAAGGCGGCTTTTACTTTACTATCATGCACAATTAGCACCATTTAGTGTCCAATATGTGTTATATCTTTTACTAAAATATTTTTCAGGTAGGTAACATTGGTGGGAAAGAATTTTCTGAGTCACTAGCCCCAGATGTCCAGAAACTTCTTGTGAGTGAATGTTTTATTGCTTATGTTTCCCTTTCATTGTTTTGTGAATGATTCTATTAATGAAACATCTTATGTTGTCACAGATTTCAAGTAGCGGCCGTCCTGTTGTCAGAAAGAAGGCTGCTCTATGCCTTCTGCGGCTTTATAGAAAGAATCCTGATGTTGTGAATATTGATGTCTGGTAGTAATATTATAGAATATAGAAGTACTACATAATACTCTACCGAATATAATATGATAATTGGATTCTGCATATCAGGGCTGATCGAATGGCACAACTTCTAGATGAGCGCTACCTAGGTGTGCTGACATCTGTCATGACTCATGACCCTTTTTGTTTCATTAGTATCCAACAATGCGGAAGCATATTGGAATTGCCTTCCAGAATGTGTAAGAATTAATACTGGAGAGGCTAGCAAGAAATCAAGATATTCCACAGGAATACACTTACTACGGAATCCCATCTCCTTAGCTTCAGGTACTTTCCTTTCTCATGCCATCATTCCTTCATCTAGTTTGATTTATCAGTAAAGTTAGGCCAAATCTATTTTTAATTAAACTGTTACATTCTATTATGCTTGACCAATAAACTATTACATTCTATTATGCGGTGGCCAATTTGAAGAACCTTGGAGTAATGTAATAATAAAGACTATTTGTTCTGGTTATCTTTTTTGAAATTCATTGGGTTGTACTCCTGTCTTTTTTTAAGATGTCTTTGTGTATGTTAGAGTCATTCTTTTTAATGAGCCCTTGTTTGCCAGACATGACCTGTTGATTTTTAAAACAAGTTTTTTTTTCTATGGTCAGTAATTTTGAGTACTATTATAACCTAAAAACTTGTTTTCTATTTTCTTGCCCCATCTGCCTTTCTTCCATAAGTTTATCTGCACATTTCTCGGCTAATTTAACAATTTGGCATTGTTTTGATTTGGTTTCACAACCTGACAGATAGCACATGATGTGAATTCTTCTACTTATGGTATAAACGGTATCATGCTAATGGTGTTTCAGTTACAATTAACAGGGATGATGTGGCTCTGGAAATCCTCCAACATGATCCCTTCGTGGTAAAATAGTTGCAGTTCTCTCAGATTTGCATTTTATTCTTCGGCTAAGGTTGTTGTGTATGTATTTCCATCTTTTTACAAATCTGATTGTCTCATGTCTTGTTGACATTTTGCATGCTCTTCTGAATTTTGAAGTCATGTATGTTCTGTCCAATTTCCATGTAATAAGTCACATTGTTAATATATAGGATCATATCAAGTGCCCAGCCAGAGAGTAATGGGCAGCTTGTTAAGTTTGCTACAGAGAGAGGCTCAAAAACTAGGCTTGATGTATGAACTCTTTGTTTTAATCTTGATGTATGAACCCTTTCGTTTAATCTCGATGTATGAGCTCATGTGATTGAATTCTGCTGCTATAATGATATATTATATATGTTGTACAAACGGTGCAATATTATTATATGAATATATTTTTTTTGATGGGAAAATGGCCTTCACCGCCGGTTCCATCCACAAACCGGCGGTGGTGAGCACTCATCACCAACGGTGGGTGCACTCATCACCAACGGTTTATGAACCGGCGGTGATGAGCCCTCTTATCATCGCCGGTTTTGAAACCGGCGGTGATGACCCCTCCTATCACCAACGACTTAAATCCAACGCCTCCCAAACCAGCGGTGATGCTCATTTCGAACCGGCGGTGATGGGGGATGTTGTAGTAGTGCTAACCGATCGGTTTGGTTAGAACCGAATGCCCAGGGTGACTGGCTGGCCAACATCGTGGAGGGCGCCGGCGAGCTTCTTCAGACGGCCAGTATACTAGGTGATGTCCATAATTCCATATCGCCTTGGACCAGATTTCGAGGCCTCCAAGTATACAACCCGATGAAGCTCGTTGTCGTAGAACTGTGCATGAATGGCTGCCCAGACCTTGTACGCCGTGGCCTGCGGGGGAACGGACGATGGCACGGACGTCCCTGCCAATGGAATTGTAAAGCCAACTGAGGATGCATTGATCGACGACATGCCAATCAGGATCACGGCGCTGGTCAGCGGTTGGGGGGAGGAAACGTGGGAGGAAAGACTGAATTTGCCAAGAAAGGCGTCGAAGAAGCATCTCCATTCGTCGTAATTGGGATCAGAGAGCTCAAGAACAACATGCACATGTGACTTGATGTTGACTGTCTGAAGAAAGTAGGTAGGGGGAGAGGGCGACGATGCCGGTCAAGGATATGCCGCTATCGGAGGAGGATGCGACGTCGGAGACATCGGTGCCGAAAAGCGGGTTGGCATCCATAGCGACGGATCGGATTGCGGTGAGCGCAAAGGAAGCGGAGGAAGGGCAACGGAAGGAAGAAGAGGATCATGGTGATCACGGCGAGCGTGGCGCAGTGGGCACGGCGTGGGGAAGGCGGTGTCGTAGCGATCGCAGGGAGGTGGTTCAGGAGGAAACCGTGCAGCTGATACCATGTAGATAATAGAATTAGAGCCAATAATGAATCGTACGTGTTGATCTCAATGTGCATCTATATTCTATAGTGTTACAACAGAGGGTGTTGCTCACTTAGCAACTGCTACTGCCTACACTACAGCTAGCGCTCAGGGCGCGTGTACAAGTGGTGATCGTGGTCACCATGCACCATGCTCGGTCAGACAACTGACTCAGTCAGGCGTTCATAGCCGCAACTGTATATCCGGCATGGATCCAAGGATCGTGCGCCCGCGCCGCGCGCATGTGACCGCGTACAGCTGATCGATCGAGCCGGCCGGGCTGGGGGCAGGGCGCGGGGTCAGAATGCTGGAGCATGTCCGTCCCAGTCCCACGGGCCGACGGGCGTACGAGGACGACATGGGCACACACATGGCACTGGCACGTACGGAAACCCCTGGTCCTGCGGCCCTTGCCTGGTCGTACCGTACGGCTAGGCTGTACTATGCATAGGAATAGGATCTCCGGGTCTACAGATTACAGCATCGACTGTGTGCGCGCCATGTGCGAGTCTACTCACTGCTGCACGCATGTGCGCCTGCAGGCTGCAGCTCGATCGAACGTCCACTCCAGAGGAGAAGCCAGGGGCTGCAGATACAGTAGGAGCACTCGTATTCGCTAGCCTTGCCCTTGCTCAATAATCAGCGTCAGTTTCTGATTGCCCATCATGCTGCACATTTGATGCCACCCTTAATTCACGAAGCGTGTCTCCTACCTGCACTACTCAAAGTCTGAAAGCTTGGATAGCCAGTCCCGACCCTCCGTCTCTACTAAGTCGCATTACTATTTCTAGTTATATGGTAGTAATAATGCTATCACGTTTAATTTCCACTATACAGCTTGCAATAAACGTGTTATAATAAAAAAGCCCGCCACGGGAACCAGTGGGCTGGGCTGGGCCGTTTTCTTCCGTTCCATTCCAGTTCCAACACATGTCAAGCTCAGAGCCAATTCCCAAAAAAGAATGTCAATCTCTTGGACGTACACAGGCTGTACAGGCAGCGCCGTGATGTGAATGAAAGCACCATACTGTGCAGCATAGCATGCGTGAGTTGGCTCATAGGTAAACGAGGCCGAGCGAGTGGCGTGCCGAATGGACGCACACCCAACTCACGAGTCCGAGACTCGTGTTGTGGCAGACGTGGCAACATGTGCAGAATGCGCACATATAGCAACTCAATGACGAAGGATAAAGTCAGCCACCGATGCCGCCGGGGCCAGCAGATTGATGGTGCTCGGCATGCCGGCGCATGACACATGCGCGCCTTGCACACCTTTTTTTTGTTTTTGACTGTCTAATATATCACAATGTTCTAGTACAAAATAGTTTTATGCCTGCTCAGTCACAATGCTGGTTTTATCGGTGCAGAGATGCGATAGAACTTATTTTAGATTTTTTGGCGGACGAAAGAAATGGATATCGGAGATTTTCTTTCAGCCGAGGAGACAGCCACTGGTGGCGTCGTGCCGCCGTTTTCGCCCCTGCCAAGCTAAGACGACATCGTTGCAGTGGTGGTGAGCGAACACTCCACAGCGGCCAGCCTGTTGAATCGTGTTTTTAGTGAACACCACTGGTGGCGTCGTGCCGACTTTTTCGCCCCTGCCAAGTTAGGCACCCACAATGTGGTTAAAAGGTGATATTAGATAATAAATACAGTTGCAAAAATTGACCTTAAGCATTGTGGGTCAAATTGACCTTAAGCATAAAAATTCATCCCTAAAAAATTTAATAAATTCATCCCCTAAAAGAAATATTCTCCATCCCCTTACCTAAATTTCAAAACCCATCCCCTAAACATAACATAGGGTACGGAGACCTTTTAGGGGACACCGTTGGAAACAGTCTAAAGCGCACCGCAAGCTTGCGGTCGAACTTAAGCAAATAAAAAATTATTCAATCTGTCTCGCCATTTCTCTCTCCAGCATCGTTTCCAGCTTGGCTGGTGCACCAGCCTCCAGCTCTACAGTATTTTTCTCTCACATCGCTCTAGCACTAGCCTCCAGCCACCAGTCAGATAATAGTGTTTTTCTCTCACACCACTCCATCTCCAGCCTGCCGAACACAGTGAGGTGTCTGAGGTGAATAAAAAATTAGCGAGCAGGCCCACCTTATCTCCCCACACGCCATATACATTGGCCTTGTTTATTTTGCATGCAACCAAAAGGCAAACCCAAAAATTGCTACAATACTTATCACATCGAATTTCGATGCATGCATGGAGCATTAAATGTAGGTAAACAAAATAATTAATTACATAATTTGGCTGGAAAGCGCGAGACGAATCTTTTAAGCCTAGTTAGTTCATGGTTGGACAATAATTACCAAATACAAACGAAAAGTGCTACAGTAGCCCACCCCAAAATTTTTCACAATCTAAACACAGCCATTGCTCCGGCTGACCATTGTTACTGCCATCTGCAGTGGGTACCACGCTTAAGGTGAATATTGTGCATGCACATTGCGGATGCCCGACAGCGTTGCAGTGGTGGTGAGCGAACACTCCACACCGGCCAGCCTGTTGAATCGTGTTCATGTCCACTCTCGCGAGCCTCTCCTAGTTTGGTATCTCCAGTTTGCAGACGAGTTGTAAGCTCGACCACGTGCTTGCGGTCGGACGGAATTTTGCACAGTTCATCGTTCAGCTGGCCGGGGTTTATATCTATTATTACCGCTATGGAGGAATGATTCCGAAGCTAAGCTCTGGCACCACAAGTGGTTAGTGGATGTCCCAGAGACACGACTGCTGCCCGCATGCAATTGTCTACTACGTATTTTAGAGATAATTCTGCACAAATCGGACTGCTACCGAACTACCAGGTGCAACCACGGTGCCTCGTACGTGTAAAGGTTATATATCCTGACAAAACCGCGAGTTAAAATTTCACACTTCGGAAAAAAGGCAACATCCTAGATCGATCATCACATATATTTGACCGTTTGAAGAATAATATATAGTATACAGTACGTATTTGTGCTCTATTGAGCAAACTTCTTTCGATATGAAAGCAAGGTACAAGCTACATTTCACTCTCCGACATTAGTACAGAAAAACTTTAAACTTTTTTGCGACGCCCTCTTTTCTAATAGAGGCGGTTCACAGTTAGCAGGCCCCCTCTAACTGTGCCGGAAAACATTGTAGCGTCTTGGCCGCCTCTGAAGATCTGTTTTTAGGGGCGGTTCAATTAACAAAACCGCATCTGAAGATAGCTACATTTAAGAAGCAGTTGGGTTAAGAGAACCGCTTTTGAAGATGCATTTTTAGAAGCGGTCATCTTTACAAATCCATCCCTAAAAGATACCCATTTTGAGAGGCAATTCCTTAAGAGAACCGCCTCTACAAATTTATTAACAGAGGTCGTCCTCTTCCGTCAACCAGTGATGGATCCATGAATTTGTGGCTAGGTATGCCAAATGCACAAGGGACGCCGCCCACGGGCCACAACCGCCGCTCTCGCCGGCGGCCGGCGCCTTCGCTGGGGGCAGGGCCATAGGTGCAGCTGCGCAGGGGCGAGGGGGGCGAGCCACCGCCGACGAGCCAGCAGAGCGCGGAGAAGGGGTGGGGAAAGGGCGAGATGGCGTCCGTGCTAGTGCCTGGTGGCTGGTGCTGCCTATGCTTGGAGTCGTAAGATTGCGGCGCGGAGCGAGGAAGCCGAGTAGAGGGCGAAGCAAGCGACGCAATTTTGGGGTTGGTTCCGTCGTGGGCTGCCAAAAAGGCTATTCGATTCGGCTCGTCAGTGGCACAATACTACGCAAATATACCATGGTACGTATAATTACATGTATACATATTATTTTTTCCTCTCAAATATTGGGTATGCCTTGGTATACAGGGGTATACCCCTGGCTCCGTCACAGCAGTCAACCACCCCTAAAAATGATCCCCTAATTCCCATTTCTATCTTCCTCCTCGGGACAGTGCTGAGCACCATGGTTCAGCTCACTTGGAGGCCAAGAAATCTCAAAAAATAGAGGGGGAAGGTTTTGCCTTTTGAAACGTTGAAGGAGTTGGGTTTGAGAGGTGAGATTGTTTGGCATCCCTAAACACTTTTAAACTTTAGGAGCGGTTTCTTTCACTGCAAGATGCGCCTAGAAAGAGAGAGACATGCATGATGTTTAATTTTTTACTAGCAATTTATACGCAATCTTGCCCAACTTACTTGGGCTCAAATGGACTCTAGTTAATTTCTATATTTATTTATCATTTTTAACCTTTAGGTCAGGAATACTATAATATTTGTATAAAGAGTATTGTCGGGTACCGTAATTAGGGATATCCCAAATGGACGGCTCTCAAGCACACAAAACACCTGGCTAAAAGGGAAAACGCCAGCAAAACAAGCCCCTAGACCGTCTCAAGGCCAACGTGGAGCCAAGCCTCTGGCGAGCGATGATTCTCCGATTCGCCCGAGCCCTGCCACGAACAGAAGGGGCATTCGCGACTCGCCCGAGGTCGGCCTCGGGCGAGAGACACGTTTCCGACTCGCCCGAAGGCAGCCTCGGGCGACGCCTTGGGCGAACCTTTGCCTCGGCCAACTACCCCGGCACCAGAACATGCGCATTTAATGCAGTCTGTACGCCAACCACTCCGTCATGGACGCCGAAGTCAACAAAGGACGACGCGATGGAGGCCTAATTCACTTTTACCGCCCACGACGCCATCCTGAACGCGGATACCGGGCACTATTCCACCACTCCGACGACTGTTTCACCTACCAAAGCCATGACTGCTTGCAACGTCCCGTCTGGGCTTCGGGGCGAGTCAGCCTTGGATCATACCTCTACGTCATCGACCGGGCCTCGGCTCTCTACGCCAAGTCAACTCCCTAAGGACGAGCTACATGGCTCGGCATACCATCCAATAGGAGTCCCCACGACGTCCACGACCGCGAGCGTCATCCTCTCCCATCGATTGGGTACAAAAAGTACCGAGACCACGCCGCCACCCACGCCAATACAGGGAAGGTCCACAGGACTCGGACGTACCTCCGCCAGCTCCCACTCACGTGAAAGCAAAGACTGTACACCTGGGTCTCCTCCTTGCGGCTATAAAAGGGGAGAGCCCAGGGCCTGATCAAGGGGGGAGATCCATGACAACACACTTCACCATTCACCCTTCACTCCACCCCTGATATTGGCACTTGCCTCAATCATCCAGGAGACCTAGGACTCACTCCCTCTCTCGACCGATTGTAACCCTACCACAAGCACCTAGGTGCAAGCTAATACAAGTCTTCTCCCACGCTGGACGTAGGGCCTTCTCTTGCCCGAACCAGGATAAATCTTGTGTCTTCTTGCATCAACCATCCGGAATCGGGGCACATAGCATAAATTCACTAGTTGGTTAGGACCCCGCGGTTCCGAACACCGACAGTTGGTGCGCCAGGTAGGGGCGCTGCGTGTTGACATAGCATTCCCACTAGGTTTCGGATGGCGGATCCCGAGCGTCCCTTGCGTCTTGGCACGGTGATCTAGTTCGGGACTCTGGAGTTCATGTCTCTCGGCTACGACTACGAGATGGTTCTCCTCCCACCTAGACACCGGACCAACCACGACTACCGTCTCTCCTAGCTGGGGGAGCGCGTCCGCTCCTACTTTCCTGGCCCAAGGAGGGGCACCCGGACCTCCGCTCCCGTCGCTCCTGCCGGGGGAGGCGGAGGCAGACCAACACCAACCGCACCATGGGCAACTCTTCTCGCCCGGCCGGCACTGCGAGACCGGCAGCGGGCACAGACTCCCTTACGAGGGACCTGTCTGGCATCAGCCTCACGCTAGGAATGACGATAGCCGCACGCATGGGTCCTGGGGCAAACCCACCAGCCCCTCCTCCCACGATACGTGAAGCAGGATCGACGTCACGCTCCTTCCCTTATGGGATGAGCAATGTCGCCGCAGGCTACTCCTCTTCGGTGAGCACCCGCATGGGTGCTTACGCCGAGCTTCCAGGGCATCACCTATGATCCACCCTGGACTTGCTCGCGACTACTCCGGCCTTGGAATACGTGAATTCTGAAGAAGAAGATGGCTTGGACCCTGGCCTGGACTTCTTCGGATTTTGTGACCCCGACTCCGTGTGGGACTTCATGGCCGCGAGCAACTACTACCTCACCGACTCCAGCTCCGATGACGAGGTGTACGACCCGGCGCGCGAGTGCTTCAACGTTGAGCTCGAGGAGCACGAGGGTGAAAACCAGCTCAGCATGCCTCGGAACGACGGCACCCCAGCCTCGATCCCGCGCGTCGAGCACCCGTGGGAACGCTCCACGGTTTCTGTCCCCGTAGGACACTAAGACGCACTGCTCGAACAGCTCCGCGAGGTCCAGGCCAAATGAGAGGAGGACCGAGCGCGACTCCGATAGCTCAAGCAGGTTCTCGAGCAAGAAAGGGCAGGCCGGAGCCTCGGTGGAGACGCACGCGGAAGGGCGCGTGAGGTCCAGCACTGCATCATCGAGGACATCGGGGGTGAACAACCCCCGGTCTTCGCCAGAGCAAGCCAGAACCTCGCCGCAGCGGCAATCTTACTTCGGACAATGCCCGAGTCATCCACGCCCGAAGCACGTCGAATCTAGGTTGAGCTCAAAGGGCTATTGGAACACGCCGCAGTCCAGCAGGCCGAGAGTTCCGGTTCTCGCTTGCGAGAGCCGGCTTCGGAGCACCGAGCCGGACCCTCCCGTCAGGAGCGAGAGGCCTCGGTTCATCCCGAGCCCGTCAGGGCCAGGGCACTTTTGGTCTGTGACCGTCTGTTCGACAACCGCCAGAACAATGATGTCCGAGACCGCCTCGGCATCGACCCTAACCGCGGAGTCCGAGCCGACCCCTCCAAGCGAAGGCGCCGAGGTGACGATCGCGTCGCACGGGGCTATCGCCTTAGATGTGGCGGACGCTACGACAGCGGGGAGGACCGCAGCCCCTCCCCCGAGCCTCCGGGCCCGCACGTCTTCACCCGGGCCATTCATAGGGCACTGTTCCCAGCGTGGTTCTGACAACCAGCCAACCTCACCAAGTACTCCGGCGAGACAAAGCCAGAGCTATGGCGTGCCGACTACCGACTGGCATGTCAGTTGGGGGGCAGCGGATGATGACAAGCTCATCATTCGCAACCTCCCCTTGTTCCTGTCCGACGCAGCCCGAGCCTGGCTCGAGCACCTCCCGCCCGCGCAGATCCATGACTGGGACGACCTGGTTTGGGTCTTCGAGGGAAACTTCCAGGGCACATACGTGCGCCCCCGCAACTCCTAGGACCTCAGAAGCTGCCGACAGAAGCCGGATGAGACTCTCCGTGAGTACATCCAGCAATTCTCCAAGCAACGCACCGAGTTTCCCAACATCACCGACTCGGATGTCATCGGCGCGTTCCTGGCTGGTACCACCTGCCGAGACCTGGTCAGCAAGTTGGGGCGCAAGACCCCCACCAAGGCTAGTGAGCTGATGGACATCGCCACCAAGTTCGCCTCTTGGGAAGAAGCCATCGAGGCCATCTTCCACGAGGTCAAGGGAAAGGAGAAGCGGAAGGAGGACGCCCCCGAGTCATCCACCCCACGCAACTCCAAAAAGAACAAGAAGAAGAAAGTGCAGCAAGGGAAGCGCGAAGTCCTCGAAACCGATCTCGTCGCAGCCATGGATCGCAAGGATGCCCGAGGCCCCCCGGGGGCCCCCCGTCTTCGACAAGATGCTCAAGGAGTCATGCCCATACCACAAGGGCCCGGTTAAGCACACCCTTGAGCAGTGTGATCTGATGCGGCGCTACTTCACCAAGACCAACCCGTCAATGGATGATGACAAGAAGAAGGGCCCGAGCAACAAGGACGACAGCAAGGACGACGAGTTCCCCGAAGTCCAAAACTGCTTCATGATCTTCGGGGGCCCGACGGTCAATCTCTCGACACGGCAGTGAAAGCAGGAGCATAAGGGAAAAGGGCGTCAACCTAAACCCCGAGAAATGCGTCTTCGGGGTCCCCCGAGGCATGCTCCTAGGGTTCTTCGTGTCCGAACGCGGCATCGAGGCCAACCTAGTGAAAATCTCATCCATCACCAACATGGGGCCGATCAAAGACCTAAAGGGAGTCCAGAAGGTCATGGGGTTCCTTGCGGCTCTGAGCCGCTTCATCTCCCGCCTCGGCGAGAAAGGCTTACCCCTATACTGACTCTTGAAAAAGTCCGAGCGCTTCACTTGGACCCCTGAGGCCGAGGAAGCCCTCGGCAATCTCAAAGCACTCCTCTCGAATGCTCCCATCTTGGTGCCCCGACGAAAGGCGAAGCTCTCCTACTCTACGTCGTTGCAACCACACAGGTGGTCAGCGTGGTGATTGTGGTTGAAAGAAAGGAAGAAGGGCACATCTTGCCCGTTCAAAGGCCGGTCTACTTCCTCAGCAAAGTCTTGTCCGAGACTAAGACCCGCTACCCACAGATCCAGAAGCTGCTCTATGCAGTGGTCCTGGCTCGGCGAAAGCTGCGTCATTACTTCGAGGCTCATCCGGTAACTGTGGTGTCATCTTTCCCTCTGGAGGAAATCATCCAAAGCAAGGAAGCCTCGGGTGGAATAGCCAAGTGGGCAGTGGAACTCATGGGCGAAACTCTTTCTTTCACTCCTCGGAAGGCCGTCAAGTCGCAAATCTTGGCAGATGTTGTGGCCGAGTGGACCGACACCCAGCTACCAACAGCCCCAATCCAAGCGGAGTTGTGGACGATGTACTTCGACGGGTCTCTGTTGAAAACAGGGGCAGGAGCGGGCCTGCTCTTCGTCTCACCACTCGGGGTGCACATATGCCATGTAATTCAGATCCATTTCCCCGCCTCTAACAATGTGGCCGAATACGAAGCCCTCATCAGTGGTCTGCGCATCACTATCGAGCTCAGGATCCATCACCTTGATGTTCGAGGTGACTCCCAACTCGTCGTCGACCAAGTGATGAAGAACTCGAGTTGCCACGACTCGAAGATGGAGGCCTATTGTGAGGAAGTCCGACGCTTGAAGGATAAGTTCTATGGTTTGGAACTTAACCACATCGCACGACGGTATAGCGAAGCCGCAGACGAATTGGCAAAAATAGCTTCAGGGCGAACCACGGTTCCCCCAAACATTTTTGCTAAAGACATCTACAAGCCGTCAGTCAGCCTCAAGGAACCACCCGGGCCAGCACAAAGTACTGAACTACCCTCGGTCGCCGAGCCCGAGGCCATGCAAATCGAAGGGAATGAAAACGGAGCCGGACCAGCCTCGGACTGGCGGCCCCGTACCTCGAGTATCTCCTCCGCGGAGAACTCCCCCTTGACAAAGCTGAGGCTTGGCGTTTGGCATGGGGCGCTCAAACATTCGTGCTATTGGAAGGTAAGGAGCTGTAACGACGCATCCCCTCGGGAATCCTCCAGCGGTGCATCCCCATCGATCAGGGTAAGGAGCTGTTGCACGAGGTACACTCAGAGGCTTGCAGACATCACGCAGCGCCTCGGACCCTCGTAGGAAACGCCTTTAGACAAGGATTTTATTGGCCGACTGCGGTCGCCGATGCCATTAAAATCGTGCGGTCCTGCAAGGGTTGCCAGTTCTACGCCCGACAGACACATCTGCCAGCCCAGGCCCTCCAAACCATCCCCATCACATGGCCCTTCGCCGTGTGGGGGCTGGACATGGTCGGGCCACTAAAGAAAGCGCCTGGGGGCCACACGCACTTGTTGGTCGCCATCGACAAGTTCTCCAAGTGGATCGAGGTCCGGCCCATCGCCAACCTTAGGTCCGAGGAGGCAGTGCTATTCTTCACAGACATCATCCATCGTTTTGTGGTACCTAACTCCATTATCACCAACAACGGCACAAACTTCACCGAGAAAAAGTTTCTCAACTTTTGCGATGAGCTGTCGCGCACCCAAGGACAAACAGGCAAGTAGAACGTGCCAACGACATGATTCTACAAGGCCTAAAGCTGAGAATCTTCAACGAGCTAAACAAGTTTGGCAAGAGATGGGTCGCCGAACTACCGTCGGTCATCTGGAGCCTAAGGACAACCCCGAGCCGAGCCACGGGCTTCACACCGTTCTTCCTGGTCTATGGGGCCGAGGCCGTCCTACCCACAGACTTGGAATACGGTTCCCCGAGGCTGAAGGCATTCAACGAGCAAAGTAACCAGATCAACCGAGAAGACTCACTGGACTAGTTGGAAGAGGCTCAGGACGTAGCTCTGCTGCACTCCGCCAGGTGCCAGTAGTCGCTACGACGCTACCACGCACGACGGATTCTACCCCGAGGCTTCCAAGTAGGCGACTTGGTGCTTCGGCTGAGACAAGACAACAAGGGGCGCCATAAGCTCACCCCTCCGTGGGAAGGCCCATTCATCATCGCCGAGGTACTCAAGCCAGGAACTTACAAGCTGTCCAACAGCCGAGGAGAAGTCTACAACAACGCTTGGAACATCGAGCAGCTATGTCACTTCTACCCTTAGAATTCCAAGTTGTTATGCACTTATGATCCTCACATATCAATAAAAGCTTTCCTTCGAGAGAGGCTCGGCCCTGATGGAAGGGGGGACCCCCCCTCCATATCGCTTTTTTCTCAGAAAAGTTTTTGATCCAAAAACGACTTTCGTGTTTTCAGCTTAACTAAAAACAGAATCCGAAACGAACAAGAGACATCCCAAAATGGCAAGGGACCGAGCCGCAGGAACACCTACACTTCCGGGATACGGCTTCACCACTCATCACCGTTCGCCCAAAAAGATGACTCGCGTTCCAAAAGACTCCGTGAAAACATAAGTCAAAAACATGAAACAAGAGGAAACATAAAAAAGCAAATAAACACAAAGCACATAAATATTCAAAGGTCCCAGGGCACCACTGTTCGCACGAAAGACTTAAAGTTTCACATGGGCTCTCGGGCCCAAATTTTACAGGTCACGAATATCTTCGGAGCTTGGGGCATCCTGAAGGGCTCGGGAGTCCTCAGGAGGCGTCACCTCTTCATCGGAGGGAGGGACCGGGATCACTTCATCCTCGAAGAGTTGAGCAAGCGCCCTGCCAGGCCCCTCGGCTACCTCAAGCAGCTTCTGGACCTCTTCCTCAGCCTGGTCATCGTTCACCTCGTCAGGCAGGGCGTACCCCTCGCTCACGGCCTCGAGGTTCAGGGCGTAGTGGGAGGAGACGACGGCCAAGGCACGCTTCACCCCAGTGTGGAAGAGATCCCGGAGCTGACTGCAAATATAGCCGCCAAGGGCCACCACACGGCTCCGCAAGGAGCTACCAGACTGGCCACCCTCGGCCTCGAAGGATTCACAGAGAGACCGGACCACGCACTGCAAAGCCTCGTGGTCTCGGATCTCATTCTCGAGGGTAGTTTGTAGTGCCCCTGAGGCCTCAGCGGCATCAGCCAAATCTTTCTCCAACCCTACATCAAAATAGAAACAGGAATAAAATAAGCATGAAACAAAAGTGAGGTTTGCACTTGCATCCTTCGAGGTAAAAGGAAATTGGGATTACTTGATGAAGAAATTTTGCGAGCGGTTCTTTCCATTAAGCAAGGTTCAACATATTCGGAAGCAAGTGATCAACTTCGCGCAAGGAGAAGAAGAAGGAATAGATCAAGCATGGGATAGATTCAATGGATTGATTGAACAAGGACCGAAGCTTGGATTTTCCGGTGAAGTACTCTTGCATACCTTTTATTTTTCCCTAACCCCCGAGTGCATGCAGTTTGTTCAAATGTGTGCAGAAGGAGATCTCATGGAGAAAACACTCACGGAAGCCGCCCAACTCCTACAAAAAATCAGCAAGGGTGCGGCCATGCGAAGAGATTGGGAAAAACGATGTTCGGCAAGCTCCGAGGAAGAATCTCAAGTGCGGGTGCTTGCTGGAATTTTCAGAAAAGAGACATCTGAAGTGAGGAAAGAACAACCGAAGCACGGGAAAGTCATAGAGACAAACCACGATGAAGAAGCATCGATCTGGAGTGCAACAAAAGACGACCCGGAAAAGAAAGGAAGAACCATGGGCACCGCCAAATCGCTAAGGGAATTCGAGCAAATGCATTGGATACCAATTGACTTTGGAAGATTGTTCGACAAAACAAGACCGCATCCAAATCAGCGAGGAATGGCGAAGGTGATAGCGGAAGACTTCCCGCCGGATAATCACATGGGATATACATTTGGCAAGGAATCGGTCGGTGATATTATTCGGAAACTTTTTGAAGAAAAAGAGGAAGAGATTGACTTAGACGAAGTGCTGGAGGTCAAAAAGATCATGGGAGTGAAATCAGAATCATCACCCTACGTGCACATAGCCCAAGTATATGCAATTGGAAGCGATCAAGGCGAAGGTAATCCATCACCCACACCTCATGTTGATTGCATGATAGACGGAACAAAATGTTGCAATGTTTTATGTGACGTTGGCGCCCATGTTAGTGTGATGAGTTCTAAGGTTTATGTTGAGCTTTTTAACGAAACATCAAACCTTGATGCCACAATCATTAAATTGATCATGTGAGATGGTAGATTAATTAAACCACTAGGAGTGCTTAGAAATCTAAATGTTGCCATAGCGGGTAAAAAAATTCCTACCGACTTTTTTGTGATTAATGGTAATGATGATGAGCATGAAGGCATAATCCTTGGAAAACCCTTTCTCAAATTAGTAAATGTTGTTCTAGATGTTGGAAAAGGGATTATCACTTTTGATCTAGATGGAGAGAAGCGCACATTTGAATTTCATTCAAAACCGTCTTTTGCTTCACCTCTACCTCTTGATAACGAAGAGGTAGAGAGCATTCGTTCCATTGATTCTTTCAGGGATCCTCTCCAACGTGCTTTGGAGAATGGAGATGCTCAAGACGATCAAGACGGAGAACTAGTGGAAACAATAGAAGAGTTGAAGCCGCAACACGGGAATTTGGAGGAAGAAAAATTTGAAGACATTGGAGAGTTAGATCAAGAAGAGGATGGTGCGCCCGATGTTGAGATGAAGCCACTCTCCAAGGGATTGAAATATGATTTTTTGGGAGATGGCAAGACTTTTTCGGTGATTATTTGCGACGAATTGAGCCCGGAAGAGACGGAGAAGTTGCTGAATTTATTGAAGAAGCACAAAAAGGTGATCGGCTACTCGATTAACGACTTGAAAGGTATTAGCCCCGCCTTTTGCACACATCGTATACAACTCGAGGAGCAATACAAGCCGGCCGTAGAGCATCAAAGTAGGTTGAGCCATGCTATGCGTGATGTGGTGAAGACTGAGGTTATCAAATTGTTGAATGCCGGAATAATATACCCCGTGCCACATAGTGAATGGGTAAGCCCCGTGCATTGCGTTCCGAAGAAAGGAGGACTCACGGTTGTGAAAAATGAGAAGGAGCAATTGATACCACAAAGAACCATCACGGGATGGAGGATGTGCATCGATTATAGAAAATTGAATAAGGCAACAAGGAAGGATCATTTTCCACTACCATTCATTGACGAGATGCTAGAAAGGTTGGCAAAGCATTCACACTTTTGTTACCTTAATGGATACTCGGGATTCTTCCAAATAGCTATTCATCCGGATGATCAACATAAGACTACGTTTACTTGCCCGTATGGAACTTTTGCATATCGGAGGATGCCTTTTGGATTGTGCAATGCGCCCGCTTCTTTTCAAAGGTGCATGACGGCTATATTTTCAGATTTCATAGAAGAGATTATGGAGGTATTCATGGATGATTTCTCGGTGCATGGTACTAGCTTTGATAATTGCCTGGGAAATTTGGAGAAAGTTCTTAAAAGATGTGGAGAGGTTGATCTTGTGCTTAATTGGGAGAAGTGTCATTTCATGGTGAAAGAAGGAATTGTTCTCGGTCATGTTATCTCCGAGAGAGGGATAGAGGTGGACAGAGCAAAAATAGAAACCGTGGAGAAATTGCCACCACCTACGGACATCAAATCTTTAAGGAGCTTCCCCGGTCATGCCGGATTCTATAGGAGGTTCATAAAGGATTTTTCAAAAATCACCAAGTCATTGACACAACTTCTCCAAAAAGATGTGGAGTACAATTTTGATAGTGATTGTCTTCACGCATTTCGAACACTCAAGCAATCCCTCATAAGTGCTCCTATCATGCAACCTCCGGATTGGAATCTACCTTTTGAAATCATGTGTGATGCAAGCGACTACGCCGTAGGAGCCGTTCTTGGACAAAGGAAAGAGGGGAAGGTAA
Source organism: Panicum virgatum (assembly GCF_016808335.1). Lineage (NCBI taxonomy): Eukaryota > Viridiplantae > Streptophyta > Magnoliopsida > Poales > Poaceae > Panicum > Panicum virgatum. The sequence goes on from NC_053152.1 coordinate 50,895,426, forward strand.
ATGCTATCTACTACGCAAGCAAGACTCTCAATGAAGCCCACTTTAATTATGCAACAACGGAGAAAGAATTGCTTGCCGTGGTATTCGCCTTCGAAAAATTCAGATCATACATTGTAAATTCAAAGGTGATAGTTTATACCGACCATGCGGCAATCAAGTATCTCTTATCCAAGAAAGATGCTAAACCACGCTTGATTTGATGGATCCTATTGCTACAAGAATTCGATGTGGAGATAAGGGACAAGAAAGAAGCAGAAAATGTTGTGGCCGACCACCTATCAAGGATGAACCATGGAGATGATGGAAAAGAACCGATCGAGGATCAAATGAGAGATGATCACCTATATAGAATTCTCGACAAAGATAGTTGGATGAATGAAATAATAAGGGCACTAAAAGGGATGCCCTTGGATCACTTGGACAAGAATGCAAGGAAAAGAGTGATCACGGAAAGAAGAAAATACTATTGGGATCCACCATACTTATATAGATATGGAGAAGATGGAGTCCTAAGAAGATGCATACCGAGGGAGGAACGTGAAGAAGTTCTAAGGAAGTGTCACTCGTCGGGATATGGAGGACATTGTGGGCACTTTAGAACTCAACCTAAGGTATGGACTAGTGGATTCTATTGGCCCGAGATGCATGAAGACGCGAAAAGATTTGTTTCGACTTGTCCGGAATGCCAAAGGACGGGGAATATCTCGCAAAGGAATGCCATGCCGTTGAACTACAACTTGCAAATAGATCTATTTGATGTCTGGGGAATCGATTTCATGGGACCATTTGTGAACTCACATGGATTTGAGCATATTTTGGTGATGGTGGACTATGTTTCAAAGTGGGTTGAAGCTATGCCATGTCGGAAGACATCAACGGAGGAGTCCATAAACATGATTAAATCGGTAATTTCCCTCGATATGGCATCCCGAGAATATTGATAAGCGACGGAGGAACACACTTCATGGGCAAAGACTTTGGTAAATGCTTGAAGAAATTGGGAATTGAACATAGAGTGTCCACGGCTTATCACCCCCAAACAAATGGACAAGCGGAAACTTCGAACAAGCAATTGAAGGACATTTTAAAGAAGACAGTGGTAAAAGGAGGAAAAGATTGGTCGAAGAGACTAGATGATGCACTATGGGCATATCGTACGGCACACAAAACCCCGATTGGTATGACTCCTTATCAATTTGCTTATGGAAAAACATGCCACTTGCCGGTTGAGCTAGAACATAAGGCGTATTGGGCAATGAAGGAAATGAACTTTGATGCGGAAGCCGCTGGAATTAAAAGGAGAATCCAAATAAGCGAATTGGAGGAGTTAAGATTGAAAGCGTACAATAGTGTATCAATTTACAAAGAAAGGATGAAGAGGTGGTACGACAAACGATTACAAAACAAGGAATTCAAAGAAGGAGACAAGGTCCTACTCTACAATTCAATATTCAAACTCTTTGGCAAAGGAAAATTACAAAGCAAATGGGATGGACCATACGTCGTACACTCGGTTTCACCCACGGGAGCGGTGACAATCATGGATGCGAAAGGCGACCAATATGTGGTGAACGGACAGCGACTAAAGGTATTCTTGGAGCCCGACGTCGTGCCCCTTCATTACATCGACATATACACCATGGATGAGGAACCGGAACGTCAAGCCTAACGACGTTAAGCAAGGTAAGTTTGTAAATATTCTCTTTTAGATTTTATTTTTATAGTTTTATTTCTATTCTGGACGAACTTTGAGTAAAACATAGGCTTCTAATTTATTGGTGTGCACCTCGAAAAAAGTTGGAGTCCAGGGGGCTGAAAAACCCCCTGGGCCGGCCGGCCCAACACCCCTAGGCCGGCCGGCCTAAGCCTTCTCGTGTGCGAATCTGTCTCGATTTTTGGTAGGTGCGAGATAAGGAAATTTCAAACCTGTGCCTTATAGATTTCGCATGCCAAAACCGAAGATATTTTGGACTTCTTGTCCAAGTCTTTTCGGGATATAAATAGAGGCGCGGGGTAGATCTATTCTCTCATACTTTTCAATCTACACCACCACCTCGTGAGAGACTTCGACAATGGCCGGTCCAGCGAGCGCAAGAGCTATGATTGCAACAATGGAGATCGAGGAGAGGGGCTTGACGCCCGACACCCCCACGCCAAGGATGCCTAGCCCCATCTCGGCAACCGGTGCGCAGCCCCTCCTTGTCGAAGCAAAGCGATGTGAAGCGAAGGCCCCTCCGAAGAAATTCAATACTCAAGCAAGGATGAGCGTCGGAGGGAAGGGCCTTCAATGGTGCAACGAGAAGCTAGCTCAAGCCCAAAGGGTGGTCATCGTCATCAGCAACGACGAAGACGAAGGCGAGAAGCGACAAGACAAAAAGCCACCCGCGCCTAGGCGTTCCTTGCGCCTCCTCGGAGTTAAAAGAAAGAACTACATCGAGCACACCCCGGAGCCGAAGGATTATGCGGGGACAGCGATTGGGAGAGCATCATGAGCCCTGGTTCATGGGGCGCCACTGGTCGTGACTACGATGATGATTGGCCGGGGTGGCCCGAAGAGGAGAGAAAGGAGGAAGACGACCCCTCCGAAGGTGACAGCGGCAAGAAGAAGAAGGACGACGACGAGCCCGAGTACGATAGCCCCAACCGCAGCGGGCATCACTCAGGGTGTTGTTTCAAGTGCCGCAATGAAATCGCGGATCTCCGCACCACCATCGATAGGTGTCACGATCGAATCGTGGCAATGGATCGAAGGATGGACGACATCGAGAGCTTGGTTGAGAGAGACTACAATTTCCTTGTCCGCAACATAAGGAAGTTATTCGGGATGGTCGGAGATCTACAAAAGCAAGGAGGAGGGCGCCCAAGATACAATTGCCCTAGGTGCCGTTGAGAACACCGATGAGCGTCACACCCGTCTTTTATATCATTGCGACAAGGATGCCGCATAATCTAAGCATGGGGGGGGAGGTGTGACGACTCGTAGATTGAATTTTGGTCTTTGTTTACTCATAAGTTCGTCGTGTGTGTGTGTGCTTTATTTTTCGCATGTGTGAGAGTGAGTCTTAAATTAGTGTTGAGTCATGAAAACAAAATAAAAAGAGTCTTTGTTTTTGTTGGATCGTGCAATTTTATTTATGCATTCAGTTTTACTTTATTTTCTTTAAAAGCAATTGTTCACGAGCGTTGTCATGAAAATTATTTCGTATTTGTGGAGCTTAGTAGATTATTCGTCCATATTAATACCCACACTTGAGCTTTGATCTTACGCTTGGTTTTGATTACGCTTGCGAGTAAGGCATGATTTGGAGGACTTTAATTTCATAAAAATAATAAAACCCCTACAAACATAAGGTTGATCAAGTTCTTGGCAAGTTGAGAGTAAAAATCCTATCATCCAAAAGCTTTATTCGTTCCACCATAAGTATTGGATGTACATTGAGTTGAGTTAGGATTTCTTTCTCTTGGGAGTTTTAATTTTGAGCAATGATCATGTCCGTATTTTTAATCTCTGAATTGCTAGCCACGTCAATATTCGGTAATGAGAATTCCTCATTGGAACAACTCATGAGATCTACCGGATTCCAAAACCCGAACCCGAGATTTTCTTGTTTATTATCATCTTCCTTGACCACAACCCAATTGTGAGGATACGTTCTATTTCTGCGCATGATTTGTATAAAACATAACTTTGGGATAAAGAAAGGAAGGAGTACTGGAAAGACGGACCGAATCCGACCTGGGAAAGCCCCAGGCCGGCCGGCCTACACCTCTTGAGCCGGCCGGCCTAGGCCTCTCTAGTCTCGGTTTGGGCTCTAAAAATTTAGGGAGACACTTTGGAGATTTGCCTATCTATGTTTTATAGAAAGTGTCCTATGAAAATGTTTGGAAAAGAGAAAGAAAATTCGGGAGAAAGAAAGAAAGAAGAAAAAAAATGTATGAGAAGAAAAGAATAAATGAAGGGATTCTATGGTTAGAGAAATGCAAAGAGATATCACCTTGTTGTTTGAGAACAACATCCTCAATTCCAACCATGTGCAATCCGACAACGAGGACGATGCTTGTGCCTTGAAGTCAATCTTTTTGTATGCCTTTGCACATGTCCAACATTCTAAATCTTCTTACCCTTGAACCCTTTACATTATGGAGAAACTCTCATGATCATTGGCTCGGAAGGTAAGCAATCATTAGAAGGTTTTCTTAATTTGACAATATATGTATATACTTTGCTAAGCCTCACCTATAGCCCCACTTTATACTTGAGAGACTTTTGGGAGATGAGAGTTTCCAAATAATAATAGGATAGCCACTTATATCGAGAGACATGAAAGGACTTGTGCAAGAATTTTTGGTCTAACCTTTGTTGCAGGGTATTTTGCTTCTAAAAACTAAAAAAAAAGAGAAAAACCTCCAAGGATGGCAAGAAAAGCAAGTGTTGTCGATATTCGAGTTGTCGGCTAAAGGTAAGATTCGTGGAGTAATATTGGATGAGTTTTTAAACACCCATGATATGATTATCCTAGCTTCTCCTCTGACCTTTGTTTGAAGAAATATTGTTAGACTTGTTTGCATAAGTAAGTTTTGCAGTTCGAGAACTCTTGAGCAACCCTTGGAAGGATTTGATGATTTGATTTGTTCGAGGACGAGCAAAAGCTAAGCATGGGGGGAATGTTGGCGCTCCTTAAGTACCCATTTTACTATATGATTCGGAGTTGTTTTGGTAAATTCTTCGAGATGATTCATGTACTAACCCATCACTTGGCACCCGAACTTGACTGTTTTCGATTTTGTCCTGGATTTTGGAGCATGTTGCATTTTGACAGGAAATTGGACATTTTCGGAGATGATTTGACGCATGATTACAACTGGGCTAAGATGAGGAATAAGAGGAAGAGGCCACACGCGAAAGATGGGACCGAAAGGGGCTAGAAAGGGCCCAGGCCGGCCAGCCTAGCCCATTTCGGAGCCCAATCGGTCAGTTTTCCTCAGCACGAAGTCTGCGTCAACCCTAATCTATGTTTTACCAAAACCACCGACCATATCTGCCTATAAATACCCCGAAGCCGCCGTCAAAGAGGGGGGTATCTGGAGGATCCAGAGAAAGAGCATCCAGAGATACATTCGGTTTAGACACAAGAGAAAGGCGACACCGGAGGCCTCATCATCCCTCGGCGCCGCTGCAAGTTGGAGGACAGCAAGGGATCCATCTCTTGCCGGAGATTTCACCACCATGATCGACTACGCTTCGCTTAGCTTCATGGGGTAAAGTTCTAGTTTGTTCATGGGGTTGTAAGGAGATCTTGAATTGTAATTGCCGAATCCTTTATGAGATTGATCTATCACGATTCTTGTTGATGATGTTTTGATGCCTAATAGTTCGCGACTTGGCTTTGGGTTTGCTTTGCTCTTGCATGGTTTACTTAGATTACATCAACTATAATGTTCTTGTTGATTCGTTACCGATTATCCTCGTGTAGTGACAGTATGCGGGAGGGAAAGGTTTTGATCTTGGAACACACCTTTGGTAGATTAGATTCGTTCTTCGTTGCTTGGCGATTACATCTCTAGTGATCCTAGACCCTATGGACAAATGCTCTTCATATCTTGTGCACACGTCTATCATTGGATTAGATTAGATTGGTTAGATTAGATCTATTTCACACTCAAACACTCAATATAGATCTTTTACCAACATCATTAGTGCTTAGTTAAGCATAGTAATACACTCGTTCCATGGATTGATAAACCTTGGGGGAATACTCTAAGGGAAAAGCTACACGATCAGTGCGCTTGCGGTACGTAAATTGGCGCATTAAGAAGCGTCAACACGCCCGCCGCTGCCGTTTCCCTTTTTCCCTCTCTGACGTGTCGGCCCGGCACGATGCCGTCCGGCCGCCGTCACTCCACGCTGCGCGCGCCAGTGGGCCGCTTGGCCGCGTTGATGGGCTGGCCGGTTCAAGATTCCAGCACGCATGCAAAAGGTCTAAAAGTATACTTTTCCTCCCTAGACTTTTACAAAGGACCCCAACTACCCCCTGTGACCTATTTCCTCCCCGAAAATCCTGTCCGGGCTCCGTTTTCGACGGTTTTCGAACCATTGGACTCGTAGAGAAGAACCCAACCACCCCATGCCCTTTCCACCAGCATACCCCACCCTAAAAATTTACAAAAACACCCTCTACCTTTCTCTCAATCACTATTCCCCGTTCGAGCGCCGTTTCAGAGAATTCTCCCACCAAAATTCATGAACTCCTCCTCCGCCCTTTCCCCTGCAATGTTACCATAATACCCTTACTCCCCTTCATAGCCCTCCACCCCGACTCCAAGTTAAGCTGTTCCTCCACCTGACCCAAAAAGGTAAGAGCTAGACGAAACCTTCTCCAAACCAAGAAACCTCCGTCGCATAGACCAGTTCCATTCCACTTTCCCCACTTCCATCACCATCATGCGACCGCCACCTCTTCGGCGTCGCCGTCTCCGCACCGCCACCCCACCACCCCTACCATGGCGGCTACATAACTGCCGTTACCGAGCCCGCCTACTCGCTCGGAGACTCGCTGCACAACCCCAACCCCTTGCGATCATGCTACCGGTAAGAAACCCTGATAAGCCCTATCCTCACCCAACCACAACATCACTCCCAACATATAACCGTTAGACTCACATCGTACCATGATTGTATATCTCTGTTTGTACGCCTAGGAAACGTCGAAAGGCCCGAGCAGTCTGATCCCCGGAACCTTTGGTCCGGCAACCATACTAATCCTGTTAACCGAGCAGCAATCACCCTACGCTGGAAATGAAAGGCAAGTCCACTGGATCTCTTTGATGCATAAAATTCCCAGTTTTATAAACACAACCCAGAGCCATTTATATTTTCCTGCATTGTTTTGCTACTAAGTTAAAACCTTAAAGTATGGCCTCCCCAACCCCAACTAGATTTAGTATGCTTAGGAAAAATGATCCACCCTCCCAAGTTTATGGTTTGCAAAATGATTTGTGAAAAGGTGTGAGTTTTTGTAAAAGGAAAAATGTTTTCGAAAATGGGAAAGCAGTTCGATTATCACCAGTGCTACCTTGAACGGGATGGTGTGGGTGCCCTAATTTGGGTTACCTGAAGGCCGGGGTTTCGGGTTAGAGACCACCGGGGTTATGGCTTGTGCCGGGTTAGGCAAAGCTGAGAGGAGTATCCGTCCTGACTCAATTAAAGACCGAATTGTTGAAACATCTCGCCTAACTCAATGCGTACAACCATTGGGATTGTATGTGGCGATCACTCGACTCTAGCCTGCATACGCTAGCCTGAAGGTTATCAGGTGTGCGAGGTGAGCACCAGGGGAGCAAGGAAGGGGAACGTGCCTTGGGGCAAGCTGGTGGCCTTGCGGTTCTTGGGATAATCACTAGGGTGATGCCGTGCAGGGAAAAGTTGAGTTTGGATTTTCGGCCTCACGGCGCCGTGAGTGTTCCGGAGTCCATGCCAGTGGGTAAACTGTACACCTTTGATCAGAGTTTTAAAATCTATTCGAATAGTCTGTGCCCCCAGTGATGGGCGAGTTATGGCGTGGTTCAGCAGATAGAGAGTTTGTTTTCAAAAAGGGAAAATGTTTTGTTTTTCAAAAGAAAAGGTTTGGTGCGGTGGGTGACGCCGAGTGCCATGGTGGACAGGAAGTCTAGTGGCAGGTTTTTGAAAAGGAAAGGAAAAAAAGTTTTCAAAAGTATTTCAAAACTTCTTTCGTGAGAGAGATGCCTTTTACAAAAGAAAAATGTCTTCAAAACAACCCCTGCATGAAAAAGTGCTTTTGCCGCAAATCAACTAAGCCCCACCGACTCAATGCATATATTCCCTAACCCTGTTCGTGGGTGAAGGTGGCCTTGCGAGTACAAAAGTACTCACCGGATAATTTATGTTGTTTTTCAGAGAAGAAGATCAGATCGAGTAAGGGTTACGCCTGCACCCGACTTGCCTGTGGCAGTTTGGGCCGTTGTGATGCTTCTGCTATGTATATCGGACTTCGTGCCAGAAGTCCTCATATGGTTTTTCTTCATCACTTATGTCGTGGACCAACTCTTAAAGTTGTTCGCCACGTTGGATCAGTAACATCTAATGTATAAATGTGAGTACTAGCCTCCTGGGACTAGTATTTGTACACATTTGTGTCCCCAGAGGATGGAGGACGCTTCAGGTGGTATCAGAGCCGTAGTTGGCCGTAGGACGTAACCCTTAGGTTTGGACCAAGGTTTTTGAGCCCAAAAACTATTTTACTAAAAAGGATTCTTGCTCTTACCCCTTCTTTCAAGGTTTTTACCCCCTCGTCCCTTCTCTGTCGTTCCTTCAGATGGAAGCCCGCTGCAGGACCAGCTACTGCTTGGGTGAAGATGGTTTCCCCAAGTTGTTGTTTGCTTGCGCAGCACGCCTTGGAATCCAGCGCCAACCAGCGTATGATGGCCGTGAGTTCGAGGAGCACGGCACTAACAAGTGTGTCGTGACTGTGTATATGGGGGCCAGTCAGCACCATGAAGAGTGGCGCATTACTGCTTCTAGGCACAGATTTAAGGATACCTACCAAGTTGCTGCCTGGAAAGCACTAAGGGCCCTGTGCCAGATTTATGAGGAGGAAGTAGCCGAGATCCCCACTTTGATACTTCCCGTCCTGGCAGAGAGACCGTCCTGTGTGGATAGCCAGGAGGCGTGCTTTGGAAGGGGGACGCCAGCCAAGCTATTTGAAAGACCCGTGGGGGGCTCAAAGGAACCCAGAACTATTGTGGCAGAAGAAAGCCCTACCCACGATGGTCGCTTCGTGCCACCTAAGAAGAAGAGGTGCTTAGATCTCTTCGTAAAAGTCCCATCGCTAAAAGACATACCAGTTGTCTTCTCAGAGACTGAGAGCCAGCCAGATCCATCGGAGCCTCTCCCAAATCCCCCACCCGAGCCAACAGAACCCCCCTTCCTAAAGGAGACAACCATATCCGAGCCAGAGAAGGAAGGAGCACCTGCAGAGACCCATCCCCACAAAACAGAGGATCCACCGACAACTTCGCCTTCAAAAGAGCTTTCCGACCTCGCCTCGCCCTGGGGATTGACTGAAGAAGACGACCCTGGAGTCTCCAACCACTCGCCACCAGAGATCATCATAATCAACTCCAGTGAAGAGTCCTCTGAGGAAGTCTCCAGCCTTTTTCGGGAATGAAGCCACCTGGTCCAATGCTAGTTTACCCTTTCCTCCAGATGTGTTGAGGGGAGTGAAGTTTTTGGCTTCATCTCATTTAAACCCCGCATGTGTGAAATGTTTCCTGTGTAGTCCCGTGCTTTGCAAACTCTCTAAGTTATGTGGCCCTCTAGGGCATTTCAAAATGAATTTTGCTTGATGTGTACCTCCGCTTTTGTATGCATGCGCGTGGTTCTTTATCGTTAGTACACGTAGGTTGTGTTTAAAGTAGCCCTTCTCTTTAGCATCAAGGTGTTAGCCCTCCCTTTCATTCCTTGGATGGAAGGACAAAGCCAAATCGACCTCTACACCAAAAGAACCCAAGACAACTAGAGACCAAACCAAGCTTGATGAAGAGGAAGTTATACGAAGTCGTTATGCTTAGCTTTCGAGTTCAAATAGACCCTATTTTGAAAAAAAAATGATTTCCTAAAGATAAACCAAGATCACATTAGAACCAACTCTCCCCTTATGCTTCTCTCCCCAACTAAATCCGGTCAGAACCCACCTAGTTTGCTTCTCAGAGAAATTTCAGAAAGGAAGTCACTAGAAAAGAAGTCTCACTGGCCCAATACCAAGGAGAAAAAATCATTTCCCCGAGAAGCCTCAACAGAGAAGGAAACATATCCAGTGCCCCGCAGAGTCAAACAAAGACTGTCGCCAATAACCAACACCAGAAAAGGATACAGAGACAAGTGGCTAAACACTTTGGAAAAAGCAATCGGGTGTCCCCAAAACCCAAGACTTTTTCACCTGTGCGTGCTCCCCGCGCACCCTACCTTGGCATCCGGCGCCCCGACCCCCACCGCCATCACCTGCCTTCCCCATGTGCCTCGCGTACGCATGCCTCGCCGGTCCCCTCGCCCTTGCAGCGTACCAACCGCCCCATGCAACATCGCCCCCCCTCTTCGCTCTCTCCCGATAGCCGCCCCGTGGCACCTGCTCCACCGACCGCTGCTGCTCCTTTCGCCAACACGCCGCACGCCGACGCCATTCGCTCCACTCCTACTCGCCTATAAGAGGCTCTACCCGCTCCAGTTCCTGCCTCACACCCCCGCTCCAGCATCTCTCCCTGCGTCACGCTAAGTGCAAGTAAAACACCTTGCTAAGCAACCCCCTTGCTTAGTAAAGCCCCGCCCGCTCTCCAGAGCTCCACCCTGCCTCCCCACACCTGAGTTGCAAGAAGCCTCAGTACTGAAGCCCAATCAGAGCCACATCAACGACAGCGTCAACCGCAGAGCTCTACCAGCAACAGCTGCGCAAATCAAGAAGAAGTTTCCATTACCTAATCGAAGCCCCGCAATGCTTGGTGATTCGTGGGCCGAAGACTTTGCGTTGTGTTTCATGGTCTACGGAGTACTCTTTTGTCTCTTTGCTGTATACATGGAGGTGATCCACCGTTGGGACGAACGCAAGAAAGAGTAAAGCTTGTCCTAGTATTGTGCCCTTGGTTTATAATAGGAAGAAGAAATTAAGAGCAGTAACCATTCCTGCATCCCAACTTTAGATGGATGAGGAATTTTTGCTTGAGTTCCTGCTAAGTATTGGAATGCTCTCTGGCGTGTTGGTAATAGTTAACAGCATAGTGTTGATTCTCTGGGATATAACCCATAGAGAAAGGCCCCACCAGGATTAACAACCCAGTGTGTGTTGTCCCTTCAAACCAGTGAGGAAGAAAGCCCACCCGGGGGGCTCTGAAGCGTGCCACTTGTGTGGGAATCTCCCAGTGGTATGTAGCTGCCGCAGAACTCCTCATCCTGAGTGTCTTGGTTTTCCTCCGGTTAGTGATCTCCCCGCCATCTCGGAAGGTACAAGCAATAGATCCTGTGAGGAACTAGAAAGATGAGGAAGCCCAGGAAAATAAGTGCTAGCAAGAGAAGAAAAGAGACCGAGTTTGGTTCAAGAAGAAGAAAGATGAGAAGAAAGCTGAACCAGAAGTTGCCCTGGGGACATCACCTCGACCAACCTCTCTAGCACAATAGCAGCAGAAGATCCAGTAGTGTTTACGCTACGGGATTTTCAAAAGGATTAAGATCCCCTTCCTGCACCCCTACTTCCACTCCTGTTAAGTGGGGTAGTGTTCTGAAGGCGTGGCTTCTATGGAAAAACGGAAGTGTAAAGACATTTAAAAGGGCGCCCATAAGTCGGACAAGGAAATCAGGGCCTGTAAGTTCCTGGATGACAAGTGGTCACCTAAGTCTGGAGACCACCTCCAAGCCTCGCATGATCAGGAAACAACCGTCAGTTCGACAAGGACAGCAAGACCGTGAAGCTCAAAGCAACCCAGAAAGAGGAAACCCGATCAGATGGCTGGCAAAGCCCGAGGAAGCCTCACATGACTGCTTCACCAAAAGAAGCAACGGATGAAGGACATGAGGTCTCGGCAAGAAAGACGCTTGACAAGCCAGCGAAGCCAAATCAACCAAGTCAAGCATCTTCAGAGCCTCAAGGACCACCTGTTAAAATTCCATCTTCCATTTCGTGTGGATGGAACTAAAAGCTTTTAGCTGAAGTAAAGCCATCCCTATAACCTTCTTAGCTGAATCTCGAGGACGAGATTCCTGTTAAGTGGGGTAGGTCTGTAACGCCCCGAAAATCGCTCCCAGAAAATTTCTCAGTCTCACCCCAAATACAAAAATGAATTTGAAAATGAATTTAAACTTGCCTTATGTATAAGTCCGAGCTCGACAAAACCCGTGGTCATTTTCATCCGAACCCCGTGTCTCTAGACTCCCTTTCTCTCTCTCTCTCTCTCTCTCTCTCTCTTCCTTTAGTTCTCTCCTTCCGTTCGATTGCCTTTGCAACCCAAAACCCTAGAAAGGGCTAACCCCTCTTTTTCCCCTCTACTCTCAATTTCTCTCCCATCACCCTATGCACTCACCCAAAACTCCCTAGAGCACTCTCTAGCAGTACTCTGGATTCTCTACCATGGAAGTCTCCAAGAAAATACCCCTTTTTCCTTTTATCAAAAGCCCTAAAGGAAATTCTAGAGAAAATACCTTGAAAATAGAAAAGAAAAGGAGAAAAGCCTCAACGGGCCGCCTCCCTCTCCCCAGCCCAACTCTCCCTTCCCTTCCCGCCTCCCCCCTGGCCCAGCCCACCTCCCTCCCTTCCCGACCGCAGCCCAGATGGGCCGGCCACGGCCCAGCACCTCGCCTCCTCACCCAGCCGCGCACCCGCGCGCCTCCCCTCTCTCACGCGGCTGACAGGCGGGCCCCGCCTGTCAGGCCCATCTCCTTCCTCGGTCCGCTGGGCAAGGCCTGCCGTACCTTGCCGCCCACCGCCGCGGGCCCGCCGCTTTCACTCCACTGTGTTGGCCCCGCGCGCAAGCAGCCAAGAGCTCCGGCCCCGCTGCCTTAACCCCTCCCCGCCTTCACCCCCCTGCACCGAGCCATCACCCTCACCGACGCAAGCGGCCACCGCCGGAGTTACTCCCCCCGGACCCCGCCTGCCACTTGGGTCGCGTCGCCTACGCGCGCTGCGTACACCAGAGGCCCCACCGCCTTCACTACCCTCTCTGACCCGCTCCGTCCCGTCACCGACGCAAGTGGCCGCCGCCCGCCCCACCGGCACACCATCCTCACCGCCGCGTCTACAAAAGGGAGCTGCCCGAGCTCCGTTCCACCTCGCAAGCTCTCTCTACCTCCCCCCCAATTGCCCTTCCATCGACCCAGCAAGCTCGCGGGAGAAGGCCAACTTCACCGCGCCGCCGCGCTCAGTGAGGACCTCCCCCCAGCCAAAATCCCACGAGCCTAACCCATCCATCCGCTTCGCCTCACCGCCCTCTCCCTCCCCAACCTAATCGCGTCGCCGGAACCGGCTCGCCGGCGGCGAACCTCCGGTGAACCGCCGCCGCCATCACACCCATTCCCGGCCGGTTCATCCCTCTGGACCACGCCGTAGCGCCCGCCGCCGCTGTTCCCCTTTTTCCCTCTCTGACGTGTTGGCCCGGCACGACGCCGTCCGGACGTCGTCACTCCGTGCTGCGCGCGCCCGTGGGCCGCTAGGCCGCGTTGATGGGCTGGCCGGGCCAAGATTCCAGCACGCATGCAAAAGGTCTAGAAGTATACTTTTCCTCCCTAGACTTTTACAAAGGACCCCAACTACCCCCTGTGACCTATTTCCTCCCCGAAAACCATGTCCGGGCTCCATTTTCGACGGTTTCGAACCGTTGGACTCGTAGAGAAGAACCCAACCACCCCATGCCCTTTCCACCAGCATACCCCACCCTAAAAATTTACAAAAACACCCTCTACCTTTCTCTCAATCACTACTCCCCGTTCGAACGCCGTTTCGGAGAATTCTCCCGCCAAAATTCATGAACTCCTCCTCCGCCCTTTCCCCTGCAATGTTACCATAATACCCTTACTCCCCTTCATAGCCCTCCACCCCGACTCCAAGTTAAGCTGTTCCTCCACCTGACCCAAAAAGCTAGGAGCTAGCCGCAACCTTCTCCAAACCAAGAAACCTTTGTCACATAGACCAGTTCCATTCCACTTTCCCCACTTCCATCACCATCATGCGACCGCCACCTCTTCGGCGTCGCCATCTCCGCACCGCCACCCCACCACCCCTACCATGGCGGCTACGTAACTGCCGTTACCGAGCCCGCCTACTCGCTCGGAGACTCGCTGCACAACCCCAACCCCTTGCGATCATGCTACCGGTAAGAAACCCTGATAAGCCCTATCCTCACCCGACCACAACATCACTCCCAACAGATAACCGTTAGACTCACATCGTACCATGATTGTATATTTCTGTTTGTACGCCTAGGAAACGTCGAAAGGCCCGAGCAGTCTGATCCCCGGAACCTTTGGTCCGGCAACCGTACTAATCCTATTAATCGAGCAGCAATCACCCTACGCTGGAAATGAAAGGCAAGTCCACTGGATCCCTTTGATGCATAAAATTGCCAGTTTTATAAATACAACCCTGAGCCATTTATATTTTCCTGTTTTGTTTTGCTACTAAGTTAAAACCCTAAAGTATGGCCTCCCAACCCCAACTAGATTTAGTATGCTTAGGAAAAATGATCCACCCTCCCAAGTTTATGGTTTGCAAAATGATTTGTGAAAAGGTGTGAGTTTTTGAAAAAGGAAAAATGTTTTCGAAAATGGGAAAGCAGTTTGGTTATCACCGGTGCTACCTAGAGCGGGATGGTGTGGGTGCCCTGATTTGGGTTACCTGAAGGCCGGGGTTTCGGGTTAGAGACCGCCGGGGTTATGGCTTGTGCCGGGTTAGACAAAGCTGAGAGGAGTATCCGTCCTGACTCAGTTAAGGACCGAATTGTTGAAACATCTCGCCTAACTCAATGCATACAACCATTGGATTGTATGTGGCGATCACTCGACTCTAGCCTACATACGCTAGCCTGAAGGTTATCAGGTGTGCGGGGTGAGCACCAGGGGAGCAAGGAAGGGGAACGTGCCTTGGGGCAAGCTGGTGGCCTTGCGGTTCTTGGGATAATCACTAGGGTGATGCCGTGCAGGGAAAAGTTGAGTTTGGATTTTCGGCCTCACGGCGCCGTGAGTGTTCCGGAGTCCATGCCAGTGGGTAAAGTGTACACCTCTGATCAGAGTTTTAAAATCTATTCGAATATTTTGCGCCCCCAGTGATGGGCGAGTTATGGCGTGGTTCAGCAGATAGAGAGTTTGTTTTCAAAAAGGGAAAATGTTTTGTTTTTCAAAAGAAAAGGTTTGGTGCGGCGGGTGACGCCGAGTGCCACGGTGGACGGGAAGTCCAGTGGCAGGTTTTTGAAAAGGAAAGGAAAAGAAAGTTTTCAAAAGTATTTCAAAACTTCTTTCGTGAGAGAGATGCCTTTTACAAAAGAAAAATGTCTGCAAAACAACCCCTGCATGAAAAAGTGCTTTTGCCGCAAATCAACTAAGACCCACCGACTCAATGCATATATTCCCTAACCCTGTTCGTGGGTGAAGGTGGGCTTGCGAGTACAAAAGTACTCACCGAATAATTTATGTTGTTTTTCAGAGAAGAAGATCAGATCGAGTAAGGGTTACGCCTGCACCCGACTTGCCTGTGGCAGTTTGGGCCGTTGTGTTACTTCCGCTACGTATATCGAACTTCGTGCCAGAAGTCCTCATATGGTTTTTCTTCATCGCTTATGTCGTGGACCAACTCTTAAAGTTGTTCGCCACGTTGGATCTGTAACATCTGATGTATAAATGTGAGTACTAGCCTCCTGGGACTATTATTTGTACACATTTGGATCCCCAGAGGATGGCGGATGCTTCAATACTATTCAGGGGTTCGAAGGCTGGCCCCTCGGCGGGGTTCGACAGCCGCCCCAGGACATAGAGTCAGGGATGGACGTTGGCGCGCCCGTACACGGCCGAGGCACGGGCTCCAACCCTGAGGCACCCAAGGACATGTCCGAGACTGGCAGGAATGATTCATAATGGTATCCCACCGTAGGGAGGCACCGAGCCCTCAGAACCTATCGAATGGATCCGAGACCAGTAAATCACCTGCAGGTATTTTGGAGTGCGTCCCCGGACCATAAGCCGACCCCTATCGAACGGGGCACGGGCCTTCACTCAGACTACCCGTTAACAGCTCACCCAGGAAATGTCATGCTCGTTGCCCACCGAGGGTAGCATGACACTTCCCCCCTCTTCCTCCTTGCAAAAGGGAGGCGTAAGAGGCGTATTATCAAAAGCCAAGAAGATCCCTGATCGTCCTCTTGCTCCGCGCAGAGGCTCGGGGGCTGCTCTTGCTCACAGGCTGTGGCAGAGTCATTTGTACACGCTACGAACGAAGCTATCCCCAAGAAGGATCGGCATACTGACAAGATCCGAAAAGAAGAACATAAAGACCTCACAGGAGTATCCACTCCTCCGAGGCCTCGGGGGATACACCCGACGGGTGCGCGCGAGCGCACCCGTCGGAAGAAATTTACCAACTCCGAAAGTCCCGACAAACGCCCAAAAGGTTCAGAGGAACCTCCGAGCGAGTGCCCGCACTCCCTCGGAGGCTCGGGGGCTACTATCGGGTACCGTAATTAGGGATATCCCAAATGGGCGGCCCTCAAGCACACAAAACACCTGGCTAAAAGGGAAAACACCAGCAAAACAAGCCCCTAGACCGTCTCAAGGCCAACATGGAGCCATGCCGCGGCCCACCTGAGGCCCAACGGGCCAGAACGAAGTAATCGCGGTTCGCCGGAGCCCAGCCTCAGGCGAGCGACGATTCTTCGATTCGCCCGAGCCCTGCCACGAACAGAAGGGGCATTCGCGACTCGCTCGAGGCCGGCCTCGGGCGAGAGACACATTTTCGACTCGCCCGAAGCCAGCCTCGGGCGATGCCTTGGGCGAACCTTTGCCTCGGCCAACTGCCCCGGCACCAGAACGTGCGTATTTAAGGTAGTATGTACGCCAACCACTCCGCCATGGACGCCGAAGTCAACAAAGGACGGCGCGATGGAGGCCTAATTCGCTTTTACCGCCCACGACGGCATCTTGAACACGGATACCGGGCACTATTCCACTACTCCGACCACTGTTTCACCTACCAAAGCCGTGACTGCTTGCAACGTCACGTCCCGGCTTCGGGGCGGGTCAGCCTCGGATCATACCTCTACGTCATCGACCGGGCCTCGACTCTCTGCTCCAAGTCAACGCCCTAAGGACGAGCTACATGGCTCGGCATACCATCCAACAGGAGTCCCCACGATGTCCACGACCGCGAGCGTCATCCTCTCCCATCGATCGGGACAAAAAATACCGGGACCACGCCGCTGCCCACGCCGATACAGGGAAGGTCCACCGGACTCGGACGTACCTCCGCCAGCTCCCATACACGTGTAAGCAAAGACTGTACACCTGGGTTTCCTCCTTGCGGCTATAAAAGGGGGGAGCCCAGGGCCTGATCAAGGGGGAGATCCATGACAACACACTTCACCATTCACCCTTCACTCCACCCCTGATATTGGCACTTGCCTCAATCATCCAGGAGACCTGGGACTCACTCCCTCTCTCGACCGATTGTAACCCTACCACAAGCACCTAGGTGCAAGATAATACAAGTCTTCTCCCCCCGCTGGACGTAGGGCCTTCTCTTGCCCGAACTAGGATAAATCTTGTGTCTTCTTGAATCAACCATCCGGAATCGGGGCACGTAGCATAAATTCACTAGTTGGTTAGGACCCCGCGGTTCTGAACACCGACAAGTATATATCAATTAATTGCTTCAACAATTATATGCGAAAATTAAACTTTAGAGGCGGTTGTCTTACTGCAACCGTCTTTGAAGATAGATCTATGGAGCTAAGACAGATAAGATAAAAACACCCGGTCTAAGAGAAATAAGACAAAAACACCTGGTCCGAAGAGACGATTGCATCGCGATCTCATCTCTTCTTTGTTTTCTAGTATTTAGGGTGTGTTTGTTCCCTATGAAATACAAAATGCAAAATGCCAACTACTTTAGAATGATGAAATGCAAAATATCAAATTTTTTATGATATGGGCGAGGGTGGCACGGGCTCCTAAGCGCTTTTGGGCATTTTTTTTTTGGCCTCTTAAGGCCAAAATCCAAAACGGAGAATGACCAACTTTTTTGTCAAAAATTATGGGTGGTGCTTAGTTTTAGTCTGCAGAATGATGAGTTCTGAACGGGGGAACTAAACCCCAACCCCCCCCCCCCCAAAAAAAAACCCAATTATTTTTGACAAGAGGATCGGATGGAGATCTCATCTTCACGGTGGATTGACAGTGACTTGTGCTCGCTCGTGATTCTGCTGCAAACATAAAGCTGAGCAAGAGCATCATATCCATTCAATTCAATGATTACATCACGAGGGCTAGTAGCCAGCAATTAGCTTTTCCCATATACTAATAAGTATATGGGGCCGGGTACTTAGCCGCTGCGCGTAGCCGCGTGCTGGGTCAATTTTGTGCTCACACTGTCACACATGCATGAATGATTGTCTAGACGCGTTTGGTTCCAAAAGGTTTAGTCTTTGTCATCGCTACTAATTAGGAATATTAAACATAGACTAATAATGAAAAAACTAATTACATAGATGGAGGCTAATTTGAAAGATGAATCTAATAAGTCCAATTAACAATATACGTGTTGCTACAGTAAACATGTGCTAATGATAAATTAATTAGGGCTTAACAGATCTTCTCAAGAATTAGCCACGGCTTTTTTCAATTAGTTTTATAGTTAGTTTATATTTAGCTTTTATAATAGTTTATATTTAATTCTCTTAATTAGCATGTGCAAACATCCGACTGGATCGCATCACAATTTTTTTTTTTGCGAGCTCCTCAACTAAGCACATGTTGTACCCAGCCGGGAATCGAACCTGCGAGCGGTCGCTCCCGCACATGGAAGCGAACCAACTGAGCTATCACTCGGTCCTCGATCGCATCACAATTCACAACCTAGCTTTTACGTGGATCGCCTACTGCTGGGAATTGCGTGGCTGGCTGCTGCCTACTGGCATGCTGATCGACTTTTGTTTCTTTTGAGAGAAGCATATGTATTGTAGGCGTACGACAACATGGAAGAAAACGGCATTTTCGCAGGGGGACCAGCATGCAGATCACATGTGCTTTTTTATATTTGATTATTTTTGGTGCGTCACATCACATAATTTATTTATGGTGGTTGTTAGTCCATATCTATCTATACTACTCACCCCGTGTCAAAAAAAAAACATGTAAACGTGTGGTTTAAATCTTATCTCAGAAAACATGTAAAAATCAGCACCTTTTAGATAGGACAAAAACAAAACAAAACATAACATGCAATTGACAGATCACCACACACACACACATCCGTCCTGCAGCCTCCCGCCCCGGAAAATAAATAAAAACACCGGATCCGAAAAATCTCGAGAAAGGGAAAGGCGCTCGCACCTACCTACTCCGTTCCATCCATCCGTCCGTTCAAATGTTGTACGTGTAAAAGAAGTAGCCGCATCAGTCGGTACATGTGTAAAAGAAGTAATAATAACGAGATCGCACGGCATATTCGCAGGGGACCAGCATGCGTATCACATGTTATATGTAATAACGAATTCGACAAACCCATATGTCGCATCATCTATTGGCTTCTAGCCGACGTCGTCTCATTTTTAGCCATCTCCAAATATTGCTTAATCCAATTAAACATTCAACAGAACAAAGACACCTTAGGCTCATATTTTGGGCAACTATGTAGTATTTTATACTTAAATGATTTGAATCAATATGTGAATATATATAGGAGTACACTACATGTGGAGGAGGATTGGATCGGATCAGTGTCCGCACGTGACCTGAACTAGTAAATTCTGACGTTTTTTTCAGCAGTGCAGCTCTTCCTTTTTATTGGCCTGGGCGGGCTCGGAGACCTGGAGAATACTAATCGCTCTTGGCCAGTTTAGGCGTGAAGGTTAGTTGGGACCAAACGCGATGCCGGTGTTTGTTTGTTATTGTAGCGTCGTCGCGGCGCGTTTGGCATGTCCGGGGGCGGGGCGAATGGGCGCAGCTATTTTACGGTCGCCCGTAAACATAGATGCCGTGCGGTCGATTTTCGGACAGGGGCACGTGGCTTCCGTTCTTTCGAAAATTTATGTGTAAATGATGATAGCACTCTGTCGGTCCGTCCCGTTATCTTCAGGTTTCCACATGCCAGCTATTGTACATGCATGTGCATAAATTAATCTGCTAGTTCCCACCGAACTATTCTACAGGCATATACAATGTGCATGGATTCATCTAGTTCCGATTGAATCCCACGCCACGCTTGGTAAGCTCGTCCAATTATATTCCTGACGATTGATCCAGTTGATAAATACAACTAGATAAGTATAAAAAATTTACATAATGCAAATTATAAACAAATTTATATCAAAAAAAGAGATAAAGTAAAAGTTTGAATCAATTTTTTTGTCCAAAAATATTCCGAATAATTTTTTTTTGAATTTTTTTTGAAAAGAGATAAATTTCTCTTTTCACGTGTCGAAATAGTATTTTTTTTGACAAAAAATTTTTGAAGAAACTTTTTAAGAAAAAAATTGAAGAGACCGGAACTTTTGATGAGAAAAAGTTTGAAAGAAAAAGTTTTTCTCCCATAGACTGAAAAGTTTTTCACCAATATTAAGTTGTCCAGTATTTTTTGAATAAAATTTTTTCGGAGAAATTTTTCAAGGAAAAATTTGGAGAGACCAGAAGACTTTGACGAGAAAAAATTTGAGAAAGTTTTGAGAAAAAAAGAAAAAAATTTTAAAAAAATTGCATCAAAAGTCGAAAAAAAGTCGGAACAAAAACTTTTGCATCAAAAAAATCAAAATCAAAAGAAAAAGAAAACGCCACTACCAGGGAGCTCGGCGCTGCCGCAGCCGGGGGCGAGCGCCTGGGCAGATCCCTGCCGCCACCGGCGAGGCCCGGGGAGCATGCTGCCGCGCCGCGCGCGGAGCTCCCTCCGGGAAGCCCGCCGCGTGCTGCGTCTGCCCAACCACGCCGCGCCGCTCCGCCCCGCCCCCGGCCGCGAGCTCGTGCAAGAAAGGTCGTCGCCGCTCCGCCGAGGGGGGTCGCTGCCGCTCTGCGCCCTCCGCCGCCTGCCACGCTCAGAGAGAAAAAAGAGAGGAGACCGAGTGGATCTCGGAAGTGATAAGGTTCCAGGCTAAGAGAGTAGAGAAAAGAGCGGGTCCCACCATGTGCGGGAGGTCGGACGGATTGACCGCAACATGGGGGGGGTGGCGAATGCAGCTGCAGGCAGGCACGGGCTGACGGGCATCTCTCGTGTTATATATAAATAAATACGCATAAACACACTGGTAGTACATATCACACTGATTGCTGAAGATGAGTTCCTCCACGTCCAGCGCTCTCGTGCTAGCAGCAGCAGTGCTCCTAGCAGCACTGACCGTAGCACAGCATGGCTCCCTCGCCGCAGCCGCCGGCCCCAGGGTCATCATCGTCGGCGCCGGCATGTCCGGTAATCATATATATGCCATATATCAACCACATCTGCCCTGACCATGTTGATGAGATCGATATGATGAGGAATATATGCTGTGGATACTTGATTTTTGTGCAGGGATCTCGGCTGCTAAGACGCTGTCGGAGGCCGGGATAACCGACCTGCTGATTCTGGAAGCAACGGACCGCATCGGCGGCCGGATGCACAAGAAGAACTTCTCCGGCATCAACGTCGAGATCGGCGCCAACTGGGTGGAGGGCGTCAACGGCGGCAAGATGAACCCCATCTGGCCCATCGTCAACGAAACGCTCAAGCTCCGCAACTTCCTCACCGACTTTAGTGTCGCCACAAACATCTACAAGGAGGAGTATATACCTACTCCGTTCCGTTCAAACTATACTTCACTTTGATTTTATTTGTTGTAAATCAACATTTTTAACTCCAACCTAATAAGTAAGTCACAAAAAAACATCAACTAATCAGTTAGTTCTTACGAAAAAAAAACATCCACTGATTCGGCAGTTCGCAACACATAGCTCGAGAGACCGCCTCGCGTCGCCTCCTGTGAGGCGGCTCGGGGGTCGGGGCGACGCACTCCGCCGTCGAGGCGGCCCGTCTGCTCCTTGGCCGCCGCCGCTGCTCTCCGGCGAGCGGTGGCGGCGGTGGCGCTCAAAAAGGCTGCCATGGTATCCTTCCTTTCCCATCCCTCTGCTATCTCGCCGGCCCTCCCCAAGCTCCTCCTCCTGCAGCCGTTGGTTTGTGCCCAGATCCGTGGCCCTCGACGCCGGATCCGTCGTCTCCAGCTCGGGTTACGGTGCCGGAGCTCGCGGTGATGCCAGGGTCCGTGGTGGTGCGGTTCCCGGAGCAGACCGTCGTCTCCCCCAGGCCTGCAGCTCTCGGCGTGGGGGCACTGCGCTCGCGGTCGTCGGCCTCCAGTCTTACCCATCCGTTTTTCAATTTGGGAGTTACTACAAAACAAAACTACAGATGTTATTATACTTGACAACAAACACGTGTTATTATACTGTATATTTGTTCATGTGTGCATTTTGCTGTGCAGCGGTGGCCTCTACGATGAAGCTTACGTTCAGAAGATAATTGACCGAGCGGATGCCGTGGAAAGTAAAGGAGAGAAGCTGTCTGCCAGTTTGCCCGCCAGTGGAAGCGACGACATTTCAATCCTTGCAATGCAGCGCCTCTACGATCAGTACGTGGTCCTATGTTTTTTATTTTTTGATGAATTATATACCCATGGATTAACCAATCACATTAGGTGCAAATTAAACTAACTACAGCCAGCCGAACGGGCCGGCGACGCCGGTGGACATGGTGGTGGACTACTTCAAGTACGACTTCGAGGGGGCGGAGCCGCCGCGCGTGACCAGCCTGCAGACCACCGTCCCTAACCCGACGTTCACCGACTTCGGCGAAGACGAATACTTCGTCGCCGACCATCTGGGCTACGAGACCGTCGTGCACTACCTCGCCGGCCAGTACCTCAAGACCGACAGCTCTGGAAAGATCGTCGATCCACGGCTGCTGCTCAACAAGGTAGCACATGCTTGCATTCTTCTTGATACGCTGCTGGCTGCTGCTGCCATATAAAGTACATATAACATGCTAGAACAAATAACATATAGGAGTATGTGTGTGTGTGTGTGTGTGTGTGTGTGTGTGTGTGTATATATATATATATATATATATATATATATATATATATATAATAGGTGGTGACAGAGATCAGCTATTCTTCTTCTGGTGTCTCCGTGAGGACGGAGGACAAGTCGGTGTACAAGGCAGACTATGTTATGGTTTCTACAAGCCTGGGTGTCCTGCAAACCGATCTCATTCACTTCAAGCCCAAACTACCTGTCAGTTCCTATCCTACCTCCATCAACTATATACTCTGTCTCAGTTTTTTTTTGTTTTTTTTTGGTCAACGATTTTTGCTTGTCTGTCCCAGACATGGAAGATTCTGGTGATCTACCAATTCGACATGGCCGTGTACACCAAGATCTTCCTCAAGTTCCCCAAGAGGTTCTGGCCTGTAGGGAAAGGAAAAGAGTTCTTCCTCTACGCGAGCACCAGGAGAGGTTACTACGCAGCGTGGCAGGTACACAAAGCATCAACTGTAAGCTGATGGGCAGGCACAAGTCAATCAAATTATGAATGAATACTGAACATTTTGCAACAATACTCAGCAACTTGAGAAGCAGTATCCTGGTGCCAACGCCCTTCTTGTGACCGTGACTGACGAGGAGTCAAGGCGTATTGAGCAGCAGTCGGACAACCAGACCAAGGCAGAGATCATGGAAGTGCTGAGGAAGATGTTCCCCGGCGAGGACGTCCCGGATGCCACCGACATCCTCGTCCCGAGATGGTGGTCTGACAGGTTCTACAAGGGCACCTACGCCAACTGGCCAGTCGGTGTCAGCCGCTACGAAGTCGACCAGCTTAGGGTATCATACTACAAATCTTTGATTTTGTGCTCCTATATATGCCGCTAGTGTGATTTTTGGCATCCTATTCCTAGCATGAATCATGCATAAGCCCTCCTTTGGAACACGGGAAAATTTTCCTGTTCCTGCGTTTTTCCCGTGAAATTGAACTGATTCCTGTGAAATTCCTATACGAATCCTGTGAAATTCCTACGTTCCAAAGGAACCCTAACTTCCTTTGAACTCACTCTTCTAGGCACCGGTTGGGAGGGTGTACTTCACTGGTGAGCACACCAGCGACAAATACACTGGCTATGTCCATGGCGCTTATCTTGCAGGTCTTCAATAAGTACCCTTGAGCTTGCCAAGATTTCTAATGATGATATAAGCTTTTCACTTACCGCGTTAATTTGCATTGTATATTTGTTGACAGGTATTGACTCTGCTGAAATTCTCATCAATTGCGCCCAGAAAAAGATGTGCAAGTACCTTGTCAAGGGCAAGTATGACTAGAAGGCATAAGCTCCAGCAAACGTCTCCTCTTGTTGCACCAATGAGAATCTACCTATGGATGTGCATTTATTTATTTATAAATAAGTAGATGACAGCCATGTCTTGGCATGTCTCTTTTCCTTGCTGTAATAAGGCGGCTGATTTATAAAGCTTCAATCATTGTTACCATCTATGATTTGTGATTAAGTATTCTGCTTAAGTACCGTGTTGCTCTTTTTATATATATACTGATAGTGATGAGTGGCTCGTGATATTCTATCTGTCAAACAAAACATCGTAACGCGTATAGTTAATTGTGGGAAGAGAGCAATTTGTCATCACCCGACACACAGCAATCAGGCCCAAGGAAAAAAACCGTGGTGACATCTGCGAAAGGAGTGGGGCACCACTAGCGTCCGGACGGTAGGTTCGGTCAGTACAGCTGCGCCTGCGCCTGCCAGCCATTCCTTGCGCGCGCACTCGCTTCGTCCCACAGTACTCCACAACTACTCCCTCCGTCCCACAATACATGTCATTTTTGTTTTCAGTGCCCAACCGTTCATCTTATTCAAAAAAGATTTATAAGTACTATTTATTTTTTTTTATTATGTTCGTAATCATAAGTACTTTAAATGTAGTTTGCATTTTTTAATATTTATTTTAAATTTTTGAATAAGACGAGTGATTGAAAGTTGGACACTGAAAACAAAAACGACATCTATTTTGAGACTGAGGGAGTACCGGAGTAGGTTTGGACACGAAAATCAAGACAAAACTATAAAATGATAAAACTACCCCTGAAACGTTGCAGCCAGGGAAATAGAGAGGTCTCGGTATGACCAAATGAATGATCCAGAGCCTTCCACGTACTCCCATCACTTGTCCTTTATCTCTATGGATTTTTTTTAATTTGTTGCTGATCGCTTGCAGGTGCTGAACTGCCAGTTTTAGCTCCATAAGGACCCTATAGTGACTTTCCATTGTGGGAAAAATTCAAATCATAGATGTACTACCTCCGTCCTAAAAACCATGTAAACCTCGCATCCTGAGCAGTCAAAGATTCTAAATTTTGACCAAATATAAATAAAAAATATTGATGTTTATAATGTGTAATAAGTATCATTGAATTAGTCATGAAATATATTTTCATAATAAACACAATTTAAGATTTAAATATATATAATATTTTTATAAACTTAGTTAAATTTAGAGATTTTTTGACTCCTCGAGAAACGAGCAAGTTTTTTGGGAAGTTGGGAGTACTACAAATATTTGTTGAACATGCAGCTGCTCGCCCGTGCATTCTGTTGCGCCCTTCTGCGATGTGCGCCCGTGTCCTGTATGCAGGTAGGGACCCACCCACGTGTGTGCCTTCATCCAGACCATCCACGTAGGAGTACTTGACACGCCCTTCGAGGAGCAGTGAGGCGGTATGATTGTGCCACGCTAGCTGCCCAAACGTTGCGGGCCATCAACTGCATTTCCTTTTATCAAATGCATTTGGGACCATGAACAGGTTCTACAGCTGTATCTGGATGATAGACGTAAAAAAATGTAGTTGGGACCACAAGTACTATTAGGAATTAATGAATCGGATCCGAGCGAATAATGGTCTTTCTATATCCTAATCCATATTTTTTTATCGGATTCAAAGTGGATCAGATATTATACGAATTCGGATACGAATTCGGAATTTTTAGGATGTCCGAAATGGTACGGATTCGGACCGGTGTCGGAGTGGAAGCAGACTTTTCAAAGTCAGATAATATGTGCCTACGTGTTGTTTTATATAATGAAAAACAATTCATTAGACGCATTTATGCTTACAAAACAATAAAATTAAATCAATTACAATGCAATAAAATATAAAAACTACTGCAACTGTAACAGATACTCCCTCCGTCCCATGGACTACGTCGTTTTTTTGACTTTTGAGTACCATGTTTGACCATTTTTTATTTAAATTATTTTAGCAAATCATAAAATAAATAAATTATTATTAAAATATATCTGACGATAAACTAAGTTATAAAAAATAATATTACCATAAAAATTTTGAATAAGACGAATGTTCAAACATGATGGCACGGAGTCCAAAAACAACAAAGTCAGTGAGAGGGAGTACATCATTATGCGATTAAAAAATTACTGCAATATATGCACAAGGATTAGCTGACTTGTATTCTTGCTGCTTGGGCTGTATAATATAGTCAGATATTCGGATTCGGAGGGGATCGGAGCGGAGGATTATCCATACCACTTTCACCCCTAAGTACTGTATATCCGCATCTCCGCTTTTCCTCTCTGGCGTACTGGTTCAGTGGTTCTGTGTTCCCCCCAACGCACGTCTACTCACTTTATTAATCTTGTCAATGCTTGTATTTCAACTCCTAATTTTTCTGTGCTAGTCAGTGGGGAAGCCTCGGATGAGTTGCCATCCCAAAAAAGAGGAGTTAGACAAGGCTGTCCCTTCCCCTTATCTTTTTGTGGTGGCCATCAACGAGCTCTCTATCCTTCTACAGCAAGAGCTAAGTAATGCCAACATAGCCAGCATCACCCTTGGTCCTGGCTGCCCCCTATCCACTCCTTGCTCTTTGCAGATGATCTTAGTATATGTGGACAGGCCTCTGAGCAGGAAGCTACTATCATAAAAAATACACTCCAACGGTTCTGCAACTCTTGAGGTCAGCTTCCTGATTTCTAGAAATCTGCTATATTCTTTTTAGCAAAAATGTTAGTAATGATACTAAATTTGCCATAAAGAATATTTTCCCTGTTCCTAATCTGTCTCCTAACACCATGCATCTAGGTCACCCTATGATTTTTAGTCACAAAGATAAAAACAAAGGCTATGAGTTCATTTACAACAAGTACACTGCTGAATTCACTATAGTCAGAGCTAACAAACTTAATCATGCAGGCAAGCTAACCTATATTCAATCAGTCCTATCATCTATTCCTATACATTACATGTCAACGGTGCTTTTCTCCAAATCTTTTATTGAACAAATTATAGCTATCATAAGAAGATTCTGGTGGACAAGCATTCAAGATGACAACCCTTCCTCTCCCATTGCATACATATCATGGGATGACATCTACCAGCCAAAAGACAATGGTGGCCTAGGGATTAGAGACCTCCACACAGTCAACAAGAGCTTGGTTATCCATACAGCTTATGACGTTGCTAATAACAAAAACCCTTTTCTTTCTATTGTTCTTAAATCAAAATATTACCCTAACTCCTCCTTTTGGACAGCAACCAACACAGGAACAAAATCCATATTCTAGGCCTCCGTGCACCCAAAACCGAAACCCGAACCCGAAACTGAAACCGATTCGGGTGGAAATCCATCACCAAAACCAAACCTACAGATACCCGAAACCTGCGGTTACTAGAAACCCGCGGATTTATATACACATATTCACATGTATAAATAAGGGGCAACAAATAATAAATATTTTCGTGAGTCAACTTTGATTAAATTTCATAATCTAAGTAAACATATTATTATTAACATATTATAAAATATGAGTTTTAATTCTAAATGATTTATTTCGGATATCCATTGGATATAAGACAGAAGAAGAGAATGAGGAGCACTTGAGGTTAGTGTTGCAGAGATTGAGGGAGCACCAACTGTATGCTAAGCCAAGCAAGTGTGAGTTGGATTGACACGGTACCTTTCCTTGGGCACATCATCTCCAAGGGAGGAATCTCAGTTGATCCAGACAAGGTGCAGGAAGTGATGGATTGGAAAGTACCAGAAACACTGAAAGAAGTCCGTGGATATTTGGGTTTAGCTGGTTACTACCGGAGGTTTATTGAAAACTTCTCCAAAATTGCAAAGCCCCTGACCTCTTTACTTGAGAAGGATGCCAAGTTCGAGTGAAATGAGCAGAGACATGCTGCTTTTGATGAGTTAAAGAAGAGGCTGACCACATCCCCTATGTTAGTCGTGCCCGATCCTAGTAAGAAGTTCACGGTGTATTGTGATGCATCCAAGGAGGGTCTTGGTTGTCTGTTGATGCAGGAGGGTAAAGTGATTGCCTATTCTTCACGGCAGTTACGCAGGCATGAAGTGAACTACCCAACACATGACCAGGAGTTAGCAGCTGTAGTTCATGCTTTGAAAGTTTGGAGGCACTACTTGTATGGGCAACCTTGTGAGGTTTATATTGATCATAAGAGCTTGAAGTACATCCT
Organism: Panicum virgatum; assembly: GCF_016808335.1. Lineage (NCBI taxonomy): Eukaryota > Viridiplantae > Streptophyta > Magnoliopsida > Poales > Poaceae > Panicum > Panicum virgatum. Next base: position 50,923,703 of record NC_053152.1, read on the forward strand.
CACCCAATCTGAGTTGAACATGAGGCAGCAAAGATGGATAGAGTTAATCAATGACTATGATCTGGAGATACACTATCATCCAGGAAAGGCTAATGTAGTAGCAGATGCCCTGAGTCGCAAGAGTTATGTCAACATGGCAGTTGCATTTCAGATGCCGTTGGACATATGTGAATGGTTTGAATACCTGAATCTTGGTTTTGTGCACCATACTAGTGGGACTTTTGAGGCCAAACCAACTCTGGAGCAGGAGATCCGCAAGAGTCAAGCACAAGAGGGTTGATTCCTTTGGGTAAGGCACCGCACTTCAGAGAAGATGAGCAAGGTACTTTGTGGTACAAGAACAGAATCTATGTGCCAAATGTGGAGCATCTTAGGAACCTTACATTGAGTGAAGCTCATGATACTGCCTACTCGATACACCCTGGAGCTACTAAGATGTATTATGATCTCAAGGATAGATTCTGGTGATATGGCATGAAAAGAGCAGTTGCAGAATATGTGGCAGTCTGTGATACCTGTAGAAGAGTCAAGGCAGAGTACCAGAGACCAGCAGGATTGCTACAACCACTCAAGATTCCAGAGTGGAAGTGGGAGGAAATCACTATGGATTTCGTAGTGGGTTTGCCACGTACACAGAGGGGACATGATTCTATCTGGGTAGTAGTGGACCGTTTGACTAAAGTAGCTCATTTCATACCGGTGAACATCACTTACTCTCGGGCTAAGTTAGCTGAGTTGTACATCTCAAGGATTGTATGCCTGCATGGAGTGCCTAAAAAGATCATCGCATATCGAGGCTCTCAGTTTACATCTCGCTTTTGGAAGAAGCTACATGACTCCCTTGATACTAAGCTCAGATTCAGCACCGCATATCACCCACAGACAGATGGGTAGATAGAGAGAACTAACCAGATATTGGAAGATATGTTGAGAGCTTGTGCTGTACAATACGGTACCAGTTCGGATAAGAGTTTGCCCTATGTAGAGTTTTCCTACAATAATAGCTACCAGGCTAGTCTCAAGAAGTCACTTTTTGAGGCTTTGTTTGGTAGGAGATGTAGAACCCCTTTACTATGGGATCAAGTAGGGGAAAAGCAGACTTTTGGGCTAGCTATAATTCAGGATGCAGAGGAGCAGGTACGGATGGTACGGGAAAACCTGAAGGTTGCTCAATCTAGGCAGAAGAGTTATGCTGATGTGCGTCGCAGAGACCTGAGTTTCAAAATGAATGATTATGTCTACCTGAGAGTATCCCCTATGAGAGGAGTAAAAAAGTTCAATATAAAAAGAAAAGTAGCCCCAAGGTATATCGGTCCATTCCGAGTGTTGGAGAAGAAAGGAGAAGTGGCTTATCGGTTAGAGCTGCCTCCAACATTGGCAGGAGTTCACAATGTGTTCGACGTTTCCCAACTAAAGAAGTGCTTGAGAATCCCAGAAGAACAAGCACCACTGGAAGAATTGGATGTACAGGCAGATTTCACTTGCACTGAGTATCCTACCAAGATCCTGGAAAGGTCAGAAAGGGTAACCCGTTATAAATGGATCAAGATGTGCAAGGTGCAGTGGAAACACTATACTGAAGATGAGGCCACATGGAAAAGAGAAGATGAGTTGAAGGTCGCATACCCTGATCTCTTTGCTAGCCAACCCATCTGAATCTGGGGGCGAGATTCTAGTTAAGGGGGTAGGTTTGTAACACCCTAAATTTAAATTCTACATTTTATGGTAAATTCAATTGGCTTTATTTCAATTTTAAGGATTTTCCTATGCATTTTCATAATTTTATTCAAAGGAAAAACCTAATTTAATGAACAAAAGTTTCACATGTTGATGCATCCATGCTGCTGCATTTCTTCTTGTTGTGAGTGCTAAGGACTTAATTCATATCTATATGAATTATAGGGACCAAAAACTTTTCAAAACAACCCTAGCCAAAAAGGAAAAGAGAAAAGGGAAAAAAAGGAAAAGGAAAAGAGGAGAGGCAGCCAGCCAGCCCAACCGGGCAGCCCACCTCCCCTCCATTCCCTCTTCCCCCTCCCTCTCCTCCCGGCCCGGCCGAGCGGCCTACGGCCCAGGCAGGCCACCGGCCCAAGTTGCCAGCGTGCCTCTCTCCAACCTCCATCTCTCTCTGACCAACGTGCCCGCGCCGCCTATGCCACCGACAGGTGGGGGCCACCTGTCGGGGCCATCTTCTTCCCCGAGTCCCCTCTGTTTTCGGAAGGGGGGGGGGGCTTTCCCTTTCGGCCATCCCCGCGACCCAATCCCAACCTCCCGTGCGCACCCTATCCAGGGAGGATCCGAGCTGCGGATTTTTCCCTATCTTTGCCCCTAAGCCGCGGACTCTAGAGTCCGAGTCGATCTCCACCTCCCCTATCTCCATCCTTTGCGCCGCCTTGCGCCACAAGAAGGTCGCTCGCGGGCCCACACCACCGCCGCCTCCCCACCCTTTATAAGGCCACCCTGGGCTCCGCCTCGTCCCACGGAACCTCTCAAGCCCTAGCGCCCAAGGTCTCGAGCCGTCGTCTCCCGTAATTTCCTCACCGGAGCTTGCACGGTAAGCTCGTCGCCACCACTCGATTCCACCGCCCCGGTGATGCTCTTCCTGCTCTGACCCTCTCTTCTCGTTCGCAGTACGCCCTGGAGCCAAGCGCGCTAGTTCTTGACGCCCAAAGTCCCTGCCGGAGCTCTCCCCCACGCTCGTCGGAATCACCAGCCACCGTTGCATGTCACCGACCGCCTTCAACCACCTTCCGATTGTCCAGATCCCCACAGTGAGGACCGCCTCGATCCCCTCTCCCTCTTGGACCAAGCGCGGCGAGGTTTGGTGGCCGGGAGCCGTCGGGCCGCTGCTCTCCGGCGAAGCGCCACCGTGGGGCTGACCCACCACCATGGGATTTGGTCACCGGCTCCGCCCCATCAGTCCCTTGCTTCCTCCGCCGTCAGATCTGGAGCCAAGGGCCTAGATTAGACCCGGCGTAACGGTCAACGGGGTCAACCCGACCCCACCCCCTTTATCCACGTCAGCCTGCCACCTCACCACTACGTGTGTGCCACGTCGCGCCAGTACCCGCCACGCCAGCGCCATGCAAGCCCGGGAGTCCGCATGTCATGCGCATTTTGCAGAGAAGCCCACGCCTTTTTGCTAAACTAACCCGCAGTCCACCATAGTTCAAAGATCGTTGCAGATCAGCCCAGTTTTTCACAGAAAATCCCTCAGCCCTTTCAAAACATCAACCCGCAGTCCTAGGCCGCCTGTTTTGCACCACAAACCCTGGAACTTTTGGGGTTTTCATAGATAGGCCCCTGGTTTCAAGAAAAGCACCCTAAAACTTTTGTTTTCTTCACATAGGAGTCCTTGGAACCTTGTTTTAGCCATAAAATCTCCGTTTTAACTCCGATTAGTGTGGTTCTTTCGCCTATGTGATCGTAGTAGAGTGTAGATTAGTTCTAAACCAGTTTTAGGCCATGTTTTTATGTATTGGTGTACTGTTTCTTATCTTGCCCATGTTTGCATGTATGATTGCCCGTGGATGTTTGTATGGTGCTATGTTCGTGAGTAGATGTTACGCCGTCTGTTAAGGAGCAGATCCTTGATGACCCATCGCAGCAGCAACCATCTGAGCAACAGTACCCCACTAACCAGCAAGAGGAAGGCAAGTATATCATGAACAACACCCAATAACTTTTATTCATGTCATGTGCATGTGTTTAATTCCATATACCTTAAGGGTATTCCTAGCCTCTGTATTACTTTTATATCTACCTTTTGGGATGCATGATGGGTACAATTATGCTAGTTGCAGCGCCAACACACTTACTATCCTATTTTAATTAATTTTGATTAATGGATCTACAGAATTAATCTCTCATGCAAACTCTCAATACTCTGGTACTCGAGTAGTCCCTGCCTTATTAAAATATGCTTTTTAGCAACATGGTTTAGGGGGCGTGGACATGTCGCTAGTGTGCTATTGTCCATAGCTACTCTCTGTAAGGACCGGTGAACAAAGGGCAACCTGGGACAACAGTGCAACCATCAGACCTTATGGAAGTCTTGGATAATTAATTAGGTTGTGTTAGTGGGTTGTGTAACTTACTGCGGGGCCAATTGGGGAATAGGTAGCAGTGGAGACCATCCTGGGTTTTGATGTCACTAAGTGGTGCGCCACAGGTGCTATTCCCCAAGATGCTAGCCACCGTTACTAGTTTTCGAAACCTAGCAGTTACACCTTACTAATGTGACCTTTGTAAAGGCCTCGTAGTGTGCTTACTAGTCATCTCACCAAAGGCAGTGTGATGAACAACTAGTGTAGCTCGTGACTGGTGGGTAAGGATGTACAACCTCTCGAGAGTGTAAAACTAATGCATTAGCCGCACTTGTGGTCATGAGCTACCTGGATCCTCCTGTGAACTCGTGTGGTTTGGTTGGTTTATGATGATGGTTAATATTGACTAATCTGTTATGCAATACCTTTTGGGCTAATGGTTTATCAAACTCACTTTAGTAATTAAGTCTAATTAAACCTTGGCCAACTAAAAGCAAATGCAGTTGAGTCAGCTAAACAGTAGAGCCTCATGGTTTGTGCTATACTTGTTGAGTACCCAGTGCTCACACTTGTTCCTTTATTTTTATCCTTGTTGGGGGGAAAATTCCAACCGCTGCTCAGTTGCTGGAGGAGAAGACTATGACTCGGAGTTCGTTGAGTTCTAGGCGACGTCTCCCAGTTGACCGTCCCTGTGCTGGATTAGTTACCTTTTACGCTTCCGCATAATAATCGTTGTGTTAAAGACTCTCAGTCTCTATGTAATAAACAGTGTGTACGCTCTTTTGTGACATGTGTTATGATATCACGTTATTATTGTCCTATGTATGTGAGACTTGATCCTGGCACATACATGGTATACACGGTATATTCCTTTTGGAAACCGGGTGTGACAAAGAACATCTAACAGCTGTCAGGAGGATCATCAGGTATATAGATGGGGCAATGCACCTTGGCTGCCGATACAAGAGGGAAGAGAACTGGAGGTTGCAGGGATACAGTGATCGTGACTTAGCAGGTGATGTTGATACACGCAAGAGTACTATAGGAGTGCTATTTTTTCTTGGCAAGTCACTAGTCCGCTAGCAATCCTAGAAGCAAAGGGTTGTGGCCCTCTCATCATGTGAGGGCATATGGCTTGCCCGGCTTCTTGGCGACCTCAGAAACTCACCGATTGAAGCTGTCGATCTCAAGGTGGACAATAAGTCCGTCCTGGCTCTTATGAAGAACCCCATCTTCCATGACCATAGCAAGCACATTCAAACCAAGCATCATTTCATCAGAGTGGCTATGGATGACGGGGATATCAGGCCCAATTACATCGGCACTGAAGAGCAACTCGCAGACATCTTGACCAAGGCGCTCCCGCATGCAAGGATCCAGGAGCTACGAGCTCGCTTGGGTATGTTTAATGTTCAGGCACAAGCTTAGGGGGAGTATTGTTAGGAATAACCTTGTGCCTTCTTAGTTTCAGTGTTCGTCTTTGTAGCAGTTGGTCAGAGTCACGCATGAGCTCACGACCTGTGTGTTGCCGTGCGTGTCGCGTCAAGGCCATTGTGGCTAGGGTAACTCGTGCCGAGATTAGCTCGGTGTCGAGGCGAGTTGTGCGGGGAGCACATTGCGTAGTCGTGGGGGTGGACACGACTGAGTGCGTGGCATGAGACGCGGACAATCGCGCATGTAATCGGTGTTTATATTCGTAATAAAAACAGAAAACGCAGCAAGGTCATTCACTACACAAAAATCCCCTCTCGAGTTCTCCAAGTATTTTTTTTCCTATTCCTAGTTTGCACGAGAAGAGCCCTTTTCCTTCTGGTGGAAGCTTGTAGGGTATGAGGAGGTCAGATCTTTGGGAGATGAGAGAAGCAGAGATGGCTTGTGGATTCCTAATGTCTTTCTAATCTTAGGGTTACGTCATACGGCCGACAACGGCTCTGATACCACCTGAAGCGTTGTTGACGCTTCTTAAAGCGCCAATTTACGTACCGCAAGCGCACGGATCGTGTATAGCTTTTCCCTTAGAGTATTCCCCCAAGATTTTTTCAATCCACGGAACAAGTGTATTACTATGCTTAACTAAGCACTAATGATGTTAGTAAAAGATCTATATTGAATGATTGAGTGTGAAATAGATCTAATCTAACCAATCTAATCTAATCTAGACTAGTGAGTAATGATAGATGTGTGCACAAGATATGAAGAGCATTTGTCCATAGGGTCTAGGATCACTAGAGATGTAATCGCCAAGCAACGAAGAACAGATCTAATCTACCAAAGGTGTGTTCCAAGATCAAAACCTTTCCCTCCCGCATACTGTCACTACACGAGGATAATCGGTAACGAATCAACAAGAACACGATAGTTGATGTAATCTAAGTAAACCATGCAAGAGCAAAGCAAACTCAAAGCCAAGTCGCGAACTATTAGGCATCAAAGCATCATCAACAAGAATCGTGATAGATCAATCTCATAAAGGATTCGGCAATTACAACTCAAGATCTCCTTACAACCCCATGAACAAACGAGGACTTTACCCCATGAAGCTAAGCGAAGCGTAGTCGATCATGGTGACGAAATCTCCGGCAAGGGATGGATCCCTTGCTGTCCTCCAACTTGCAGCGGCGCCGAGGGACGATGAGGCCTCCGGTGTCGCCTTTCTCTTGTGTCTAACTCGAATGTATCTCTGGATGCTCTTCTCTGCGATCTCTGCGATCTTTTCTGCTGCCCTCCTGCGATCTCCCTTTTTTTGACGGCGGCTTCGGGGTATTTATAGGCAGATATGGTCGGTGGTTTTGGTAAAACATAGATTAGGGTTGACGCATACTTCGTGCCGAAGAAAACCGAGACCGATTGGGCTCCGAAAAGGGCTAGGCCGGCCGGCCCAAGGACTCCAGGCCGGCCGGCCTGGGCCTTTTCTGGCCCCTTTCGGTCCCATCTTTTGCGTGTTGATTCTTTCTTTTATTCCTCATCTTAGCCCAGTTGTAATCATGCGTCAAAACATCTCCAAAAATGTCCCAATTCCTGTCAAAATACAACATGCTCCAAAATCCAGGACAAAATCGAAAATGGTCAAGTTCGGGTGCCAAGTGGCGGGTTAGTACATGAATCATCCCGAAGAATTTACCAAAACAACTCCTAATTGTATAATAAAATGGATACTTAAGGAGCGCCAACATTCCCCCCATGCTTAGCTTTTGCTCGTCCTCGAGCAAATCAAATCATCAAGTCCTTCCATGGGTTGCTCAAGAGTTCTCGAACTGCAAAATTTACTTATGCAAACAAGTCTAACAATATTTCTTCAAACAAAGGTCAGAGGAGCAGCGAGGATAATCATATCATGGGCGTTTAAAAACTCATCCAATATTACTCCACAACTCTTACCTTTAGCCAGCAACTCGAATATCGACAACACTTGCTTTTCTTGCCATCCTTGGAGGTTTTTCTCTCTCTTTTTTATTTAAGAAACAAAATACCCTGCAACAAAGGTTAGACCAAAAAATCTTGCACAAGTCCTTTCATGTCTCTCAATATAGGTGGCTATCCTATTATTATTTGCAAACTCTCATCTCCCAAAAGTCTCTCAAGTGTAAAGTGGGGCTATAGGTGAGGCTTAGCAAAGTGCATACATATATTGTCAAATTAAGAAAACCTTCTAATGATTGCTTACCTTCCGAGCTAATGATCATGAGAGTTTCTTCATAATGTAAAGGGTTCAAGGGTAAGAAGATTTAGAATGATGGACATGTGCAAAGGCATACAAAAAGATTGACTTCAAGGCACAAGCATCGTCCTCGTTGTCGGATTGCACATGGTTGGAATTGAGGATATTGTTCTCAAACAACAAGGTAATATCTCTTTGCACTTCTCTAACCATAGAATCCCTTCATTTATTATTATTATTTTTTTCTTCTCATACATTTTTTTTTCTTTCTTTCTTTCTCCCGAATTTTCTTTCTCTTCTCCGAACCTTTTCATAGGACACTTTCTATAAAACATAGATAGGAAAAATCTCCAAAGTGGCTCCCTGAGTTTTTGGAGCCCGAGCCGAGGCCAGAGGGGCCTAGGCCGGCCGGCTCAGGAGGTGTAGGCCGGCCGGCCTGGGGCTTTCCCAGGTCGGATTCGGTCCATCTTTCGAATACTCCTTCCTTTCTTCATCCCAAAATTATGTTTTATACAAATCATGTGCAGAAACAGAACGTATCCTCACAATTGGGTTGTGGTAAAGGAAGATGATAATAAACAAGATAATCTCGGGTTCGGGTTTTGGAATCCGGTAGATCTCATGAGTTGTTCCGATGAGGAATTCTCATTACCGAATATTGACGTGGCTAGCAATTCAGAGATGAAAAATACAGACATGACCATTGCTCGAAATTAAAACTCCCAAGAGAAAGAAATCCTAACTCAACTCAATGTACATCCAATACTTATGGTGGAACGAATTAAGCTTTTGGATGATAGGATTTTTACTCTCAACTTGTCAAGAACTGGATCAACCTTATGCTTGTAGGGGTTTTATTATTTTTATGAAATTAAAGTCCTCCAAATCATGCCTTACTCGCAAGTGTAATCAAAACCAAGCGCTAGATCAAAGCTTAAGTGTGGGTATTACCATAGACGAATAATCTACTAAGCTCCACAAATACGAAATAATTTTCATGACAACGCTCGTGAACAATTGCTTTAAAGAAAATAAAGTAAAACTGAATGCATAAATAAAATTGCACGATCCAACAAAAACAAAGACTCTTTTTATTTTGTTTTCATGACTCAACACTAATTTAAGACTCACTCTCACACATGCGAAAAATAAAGCACACAACACGACGAACTTATGAGTAAACAAAGACCAAAATTCAATCTAGGAGCCGTCACACCTCCCCCCCATGCTTAGATTATGTGGCGTCCTTGTCGCAATGATATAAAAGACGGGTGTGACGCTCGTCGGCGTTCTCAACGGCACCTCAGGCAATTGCATCTTGGACGCCCTCCTCCTTGCTTTTGTAGATCTCCGACCATCCCAAATAACTTCCTTATATTGCGGACAAGGAAGTTGTAGTCTTTTTCGGCCAAGCTCTCGATGTCGTCCATCCTTTGATCCATTGCCACGGTTTGATCGTGACACCTATTGATGGTGGCGCGGAGATCCACGATTTCATTGTGGCACTTGAAACAGCACCCGAAGTGATGTCCGCCGCTGTTGGCACTGTCATCTTTGGGTTCGTCGTCGTCCTTCTTCTTCTTGCCGCTATCACCTCCGGAGGGGTCATCTTCCTCTTTTCTCTCCTCTTCGGCCCACCCCGGCCAATCATCATCGTAGTCACGACCGGTGGCACCCCATGAACCAGGGCTCATGATGCTCTCCCAATCGCTGTCCCCCGCATAATCCTTCGGCTCCGGGGTGTGCTCGATGTAGTTCTTTCTTTTGACTCCGAGGAGGCGCAAGGAACGCCTAGGTGTGGGTGGCTTTTTGTCTTGTCGCTTCTCGCCTTCGTCTTCGTCGCTGCTGATGATGACGACCACCCTTTGGGCTTGAGCTAGCCTCTCGTTGTACCATTGATGGCCCTTCCCTCCGACGCTCATCCGTGCTTGGGTATTGAATTTCTTCGGAGGGGCCTTCACTTCACATCGCTTTGCTTCAACAAGGAGGGGCTGCGCACCGGTTGCCGAGATGGGGCTAGGCGTCTTTGGCGTGGGGGTGTCAGGCGTCCAACCCCTCTCCTCGATCTCCATTGCTGCAATCATGGCTCTTGCGCTCGCTGAACCGGCCATTGTCGACGTCTCTCTCGAGGTGGTGGTGTAGATTGAAAAGTATGAGAGAATAGATCTACCCTGCCCCTCTATTTATGTCCCGAAAAGACTTGGACGAAAAGTCCAAAATCTCTTCGGTTTTGGCATGCGAAATCTATAAGGCACAGGTTTGAAATTTCCTTATCTCGCACCTACCAAAAATTGAGACCGATTCGCACACGAGGAGGCTTAGGCCGGCCGGCCTAGGGGTGTTGGGCCGGCCGGCCCAGGGGATTTTTCAGCCCCCTGGACTCCAACTTTTTCCGAGGTGCCCTCCAACAAATTATGAGTCTATGTTTTACTCGAAGTTCGTCCAAAATAAAAATAAAACTTCGAAAATAAAATCTAAAAGAGAATATTTACAAACTTACCTTGCTTAACGTCGTTAGGCTTGACGTTTCGGTTCCTCCTCCATGGTGTATATGTCGATGTAATGAAGGGGCACGACGTCGGGCTCCAAGAATACCTTTAGTTGCTGTCCGTTCACCACATATTGGTCACCTTTCGCATCCATAATTGTCACCGCTCCCGTGGGTGAAACTGAGTGTACGACGTACGGTCCATCCCATTTGCTTTGCAATTTTCCTTTGTCAAAGAGTTTGAATCTTGAATTGTAGAGTAGGACCTTGTCTCCTTCTTTGAATTCCTTGTTTTGTAATCGTTTGTCGTACCATCTCTTCATCCTTTCTTTGTAAATTGATGCACTATTGTACGCTTTCAATCTTAACTCCAATTCGCTTATTTGGATTCTCTTTTTAATTCCAACGGCTTCCGCATCAAAGTTCATTTCCTTCATTGCCCAATACGCCTTATGTTCTAGCTCAACTGGCAAGTGGCATGTTTTTCCATAAACAAATTGATAAGGAGTCATACCAATCGGGGTTTTATGTGCCGTACGATATGCCCATAGTGCATCATCTAGTCTCTTCGACCAATCTTTTCCTCCTTTTACCACGGTCTTCTTTAAAATGTCCTTCAATTGCTTGTTCGAAGTTTCCGGTTGTCCGTTTGTTTGGGGGTGATAAGCCGTGGACACTCTATGTTCAATTCCCGATTTCTTCAAGCATTTACCAAAGTCTTTGCACGTGAAGTGTGTTCCTCCATCGCTTATCAAGATTCTCGGTACGCCAAATCGAGGGAAGATTACCGATTTAATCATGTGTATGGACTCCTCCGTTGATGCCTTCCGACATGGCATAGCTTCCACCCATTTCGAAACATAGTCCACCATCACCAATATATGCTCAAATCCATGTGAGTTCACAAATGGTCCCATGAAATCGATTCCCCAGACATCAAATAGATCTATTTGTAAATTGTAGTTCAATGGCATGGCATTCCTTTGCGAGATATTCCCCGTCCTTTGGCAGTCCGGACAAGTCGAAACGAATCTTTTCGCGTCTTCATGCATCTCGGGCCAATAGAATCCACTAGCCCATACCTTAGCTTGAGTTCTAAAGTGCCCATAATGTCCTCCATATCCCGACGAGTGACACTTTCTTAGAACTTCTTCACGTTCCTCTTTCGGTATGCATCTTCTTAGGACTCCATCTTCTCCATATCTATAGAAGTATGGTGGATCCCAATAGTATTTTCTTCTTTCCGTGATCACTCTTCTCTTTGCATTCTTGTCCAAGTGATCCAAGGGCATCCCTTTTATTGCCCTTATTATTTCATTCATCCAACTATCTTTGTCGAGAATTCTATATAGGTGATCATCTCTCATTTGATCCTCGATAGGTTCTTTTCCATCGTCTCCATGGTTCATCCTTGATAGGTAGTCGGCCACAACATTTTCCGCCCCTTTCTTGTCCCTTATCTCTACATCGAATTCTTGTAGCAATAGGATCCATCGAATCAAGCGTGGTTTAGCATCTTTCTTGGACAAGAGATACTTGATTGCCGCATGGTCGGTATAAACTATCACCTTAGAGTTTACTATGTATGATCTGAATTTTTCGAAGGCGAATACCACGGCAAGCAATTCTTTCTCCGTTGTTGCATAATTAACTTGGGCTTCATTGAGAGTCTTGCTTGCGTAGTAGATAGCATTTACCTTCCCCTCTTTCCTTTGTCCAAGGACGGCTCCTACGGCGTAATCGCTTGCATCGCACATGATTTCAAAAGGTAGATTCTAATCCGGAGGTTGCATGATAGGAGCACTTATGAGGGATTGCTTGAGTGTTCGAAATGCGTGAAGACAATCACTATCGAAGATGTATTCCACATCTTTTTGGAGAAGTTGTGTCAATGGCTTGGTGATTTTCGAAAAATCCTTTATGAACCTCCTATAGAATCCGGCATGACCGAGGAAGCTCCTCAAAGATTTGATATCCGTAGGTGGTGGCAAGTTTTCCACGGTTTCTATCTTCGCTCGGTCCACCTCTATCCCTCTCTCGGAGATAACATGACCGAGAACAATTCCTTCTTTCACCATGAAATGACACTTCTCCCAATTAAGCACAAGATCAACCTCTCCACATCTTTTAAGAACTTTCTCCAAATTTGCCAAGCAATCATCAAAGCTAGTACCATGCACCAAGAAATCATCCATGAATACCTCCATAATCTCTTCTATGAAATCTGAAAATATAGCCATCATGCACCTTTGAAAAGAAGCGGGCGCATTGCACAACCCAAAAGGCATCCTCCGATATGCAAAAGTTCCATACGGGCAAGTAAATGTGGTCTTATGTTGATCATCCGGATGAATAGGTATTTGGAAGAATCCCGAGTATCCGTCAAGGTAACAAAAGTGTGAATGCTTTGCCAACCTTTCTAGCATCTCGTCAATGAATGGTAGTGGAAAATGATCCTTCCTCGTTGCCTTATTCAATTTTCTATAATCGATGCACATCCTCCATCCCGTGATGGTTCTTTGTGGTATCAATTGCTCCTTCTCATTTTTCACAACCGTGAGTCCTCCTTTCTTTGGAACGCAATGAACGGGGCTTACCCATTCACTATGTGGCACGGGGTATATTATTCCGGCATTCAACAATTTGATAACCTCCTTCTTCACCACATCACGCATTGCATGGCTCAACCTTTTTCGATGCTCTACGACCGGCTTGTATTGCTCCTTGAGTTGTATACGATGTGTGCAAAAAGCGGGGCTAATACCTTTCAAGTCGTTAATCGAGTAGCCGATCACCTTTTTGTGCTTCTTCAATAAATTCAGCAACTTCTCCGTCTCTTCCGAGCTCAATTCGTCGCTAATAATCACCGGAAAAGTCTTGCCATCTCCCAAAAATTCATATTTCAACCCCTTGGGGAGTGGCTTCATCTCAACATCGGGCGCACCATCCTCTTCTTGATCTAACTCTCCAATGTCTTCAAATTTTTCTTCCTCCAAATTTCCGTGTTGCGGCTTCAACTCTTCCATCGTTTCCAGTAGTTCTTCGTCTTGATTATCTTGAGCGTCTTCGTTCTCCAAAGCGCGTTGGAGAGGATCCCTGAAAGAATAAATGGAACGAACGCTCTCTACCTCTTCGTTATCAAGAGGTAGAGGTGAAGCAATAGACGGTTTTGAATGAAATTCGAATGAGCGCTTCTCTCCATCTAGATCAAAAGTGACAATCCCTTTTCCAACATCTAGAACATCATTTACTAATTTGAGAAAGGGTTTTCCAAGGATTATGCCTTCATGCTCATCATCACTAGCATTAATCACAAAAAACTCGGTAGGAATTTTTTTACCCGCTATGGCAACATTTAGATTTCTAAGCACTCCTAGCGGTTTGATTAATCTACCATCTCCCATGATCAATTTAATGATTGTGGCATCTAGGTTTGATGTTTCGTTAAAAAGCTCAACATAAACTTTGGAACTCATCACACTAACATGGGCGCCAACGTCACATAAAACATTGCAACATTTTATTCCTTCTATCATGCAATCAACGCGAGGTGTAGGTGATGGGTTACCTTCGCCTTGATCGCTTCCAATCGCATATACTTGGGCTATGTGCGCGTAGGGTGACGATTCCGAGTTCACTCCTAGGGTCCTTTTGATCTCCAGCACTTCGTCCAAGTCGATCTCTTCCTCTTTTTCTTCAAAAAGTTTTCGAATAATATCACCGGCTGATTCCTTGCCAAATGTGTATCCCGTGTGATTATCCGGCGGGAAGTCTTCAGCTATCACCTTCGCCATTCCTCGCTGATTTGGATGCGGTCTTGCTTTGTCGAACAATTTTCCGAAGTCAATTGGTATCCAATCCATTTGCTCGAATTCCCTTAGCGATTTGGCGGTGCCCATGGTTCTTCCTTTCTTTTCCGGGTCGTCTTTCGTTGCACTCCGGATCGATGCTTCTTCATCGTGGTTTGTCCCTATGACTTTCCCATGCTTCGGTTGTTCTTCCCTCACTTCCGATGCCTCTTTTCTGAAAATTCCAGCAAGCACCCGCACTTGAGACTCTTCCTCGGAGCTTGCCAAACATCGTTTTTCCCAATCTCTTCGCATGGCCGCCCCCTTGCTGATTTTTTGTAGGAGTTGGGCAGCTTCCGTGAGTGTTTTCTCCATGAGATCTCCTCCTGCACACATTTGGACAAACTGCATGCACTCGGGGGTTAGGGAAAAGTAAAAGGTATGCAGGAGTACTTCACCGGAAAATCCGAGCTTCGGTCCTTGTTCAATCAATCCATTGAATCTATCCCATGCTTGATCTATCCCTTCTTCTTCTCCCTGCGCGAAGTTGATCACTTGCTTCCGAATATGTTGAACCTTGCTTAACGGAAAGAACCGCTCGCAAAATTTCTTCATCAAGTCATCCCAATTTTCTTTTACCTCGAAGGATGCAAGTGCAAACCATCTTCTCGCTTGTTCTGCAAGTGAGTATGGGAAAAGATTCCATCTAAACCAAGCTAGCGGAACTCCGTCTTGTTGTACCGTGTTGCATAGCATTGTGAACCACTTGATATGTCTATATGGATTGTCCGTCTCATCTCCTCTAAAGGGGTTTGCCGCCGCCATCTTGATGATTTGAGGCTTGATCTCATACTCGGTGGCTCGCAACACCGAATCTGATTTTTGCATGTCGAAGTCCTCCGATCGCGGGTTTGCATAATCCCTTAGTGATTTTTCTCCTTCCTCCACGTGTTGAATGAGATGGCCCATCTAGACAATCAAAACAAAAACAAGAAAACAAAAATTTTCTAGGGAAAAGGTTAGGTGTTAGTGACCAACAAAATTAATACAAAGTTAAACGTAGCAAAATCGCTTGTTCCCCGGCAACGGCGCCAGAAAAGCTTGTTGACGCTTCTTAAAGCGCCAATTTACGTACCGCAAGCGCACGGATCGTGTATAGCTTTTCCCTTAGAGTATTCCCCCAAGGTTTATCAATCCACGGAACAAGTGTATTACTATGCTTAACTAAGCACTAATGATGTTAGTAAAAGATCTATATTGAATGATTGAGTGTGAAATAGATCTAATCTAACCAATCTAATCTAATCTAGACTAGTGAGCAATGATAGATGTGTGCACAAGATATGAAGAGCATTTGTCCATAGGGTCTAGGATCAATAGAGATGTAATCGCCAAGCAACGAAGAACAGATCTAATCTACCAAAGGTGTGTTCCAAGATCAAAACCTTTCCCTCCCGCATACTGTCACTACACGAGGATAATCGGTAACGAATCAACAAGAACACGATAGTTGATGTAATCTAAGTAAACCATGCAAGAGCAAAGCAAACTCAAAGCCAAGTCGCGAACTATTAGGCATCAAAGCATCATCAACAAGAATCGTGATAGATCAATCTCATAAAGGATTCGGCAATTACAACTCAAGATCTCCTTACAACCCCATGAACAAACGAGGACTTTACCCCATGAAGCTAAGCGAAGCGTAGTCGATCATGGTGACGAAATCTCCGGCAAGGGACGGATCCCTTGCTGTCCTCCAACTTGCAGCGGCGCCGAGGGACGATGAGGCCTCCGGTGTCGCCTTTCTCTTGTGTCTAACTCGAATGTATCTCTGGATGCTCTTCTCTGCGATCTCTGCGATCTTTTCTACTGCCCTCCTGCGATCCCCCTTTTTTTGACGGCGGCTTCGGGGTATTTATAGGCAGATATGGTCGGTGGTTTTGGTAAAACATAGATTAGGGTTGACGCATACTTCGTGCCGAAGAAAACCGAGACCGATTGGGCTCCGAAAAGGGCTAGGCCGGCCGGCCCAAGGACTCCAGGCCGGCCGGCCTGGGCCTTTTCTGGCCCCTTTCGGTCCCATCTTTTGCGTGTTGATTCTTCCTTTTATTCCTCATCTTAGCCCAGTTGTAATCATGCGTCAAAACATCTCCAAAAATGTCCCAATTCCTGTCAAAATACAACATGCTCCAAAATCCAGGACAAAATCGAAAATGGTCAAGTTCGGGTGCCAAGTGGCGGGTTAGTACATGAATCATCCTGAAGAATTTACCAAAACAACTCCTAATTGTATAATAAAATAGATACTTATGGAGCGCCAACAAGCGTCCCCCATCCACTGGGGAACCAAATGTGTACAAATACTAGTCCCAGGAGGCTAGTACTCACATTTATACATTAGATGTTACAGATCCAACGTGGCGATCAACTTTAAGAGTTGGTCCATGACATACGCGATGAAGAAAAACCATATGAGGACTATCAGCGTGAAGTCCAATATATGCAGCGGAAACATCACAATGGCCCAAACTACCACAGGCAAGTCGGGTGCAGGCTTAACCCTTACTCGATCTGATCTTCTTCTCTGAAAACAACAACAAAGCAAGGGTTGAGTACTACGTACTCAGCAAGTCCACCTTCTCCCACGAACAGGGAGATGGAATAATGCATTGGGTCGGTGGAGCTTAGGTAATTTATGCCAAAAGTACTTTTTCATGCAGGGGTTGTTTTGCAAATACTTTTTCTTTTGTAAAAACATCTCTCTTCCGAGAGAAGTTTGGAAATACTTTTGAAAATATCCTTTTCCTTTCCTTTTCAAAATCCTGCCACTGGACTTCCCGTCCAACCTAGCTCACGGCATCGCCTGCCGGACCAAACCTTTTTGAAAACAAAACATTTTCCTTTTTCAAAACAAACTCTCTAGTTGTGGAACCAAGCCATAACTCGCCCATCTGTAAGCATCTAGGCCCTCTAGGTATGTTTCGATGATTAATGACAACCATTATTGTGACTAATGTGTTTGTGCAGCTTAATGAAACATTATTGCTCATTTGGTCATATGTTAAAGAGGCCCCTAAATTTCATTATTCAAAAAGGCGATCTCGGTATTCAACTTATATATATATCAATACTAAGGATCTTTCTAGTCCTAAGTGTCGTAAGGTTGAGAAGGACACTTAGGTTAGTATAGGTTTTATAGTTTTGTAGAGGTCGCACTATTAAGAGGGGTTAAGGCTAAGTAACTTGAGCATGGACATGGCCAATTAAAAACGGATGCACACTATGGTCACTCAGGTTCTAAGAAGTTCAAATAAGTGGTTTGCAACTTATATCTCAAGAATATTTGGATTTCATTCAAGACTCAAATCAGAAAAGGCAAAATCAGAAAAAGTCTATACACCGGTTTAACCGACAACTCCATTTTTCTATACATCGGTTAAACGCAGTTAGCAGAATCTGGACAAGTACATACACCGGTTAAACCGACGATATTTGAAATTAACGTCGGTGCAATTGTCCAGAAGGTTGGTTTTCTAGGGTGTTTCAAGGTTATATACACCGGTTAAACCGATGATATTTGAAATTAACGTCGGTGCATTTGTCCAGTGAGTTGGTTTTTCCAGGGATTTTAGAAGTTATACTCACCAGTTAAACCGACGATGGATTTGAGTTAACATCGGTGCAGTTGTCCAGAGAGTTGGTTTTTTAGTTGATCAGTGGACAACTACACTCACCGGTTAAACCGATGATACGTCGATTAATCTGCCCAAGTTGTAACGGCTAGTTTTCCAAATGGGCAGTTTACATTCATCGGTTAAACCGACGATGACAATTGGAGGACCATCGGATTAACCGGCGTTGCGTACTTTTCTGGCAGCTTTTGTCCAACGGCTCTATTCGTGTGAGCTGCCCATATATACCCCTCCAATGTGTCATTTTGCTCTCTCTTGACACTAGGCAACATTCATGCACTCATACTATTGTTGAGAGCCACCTTGAGCTTCATCTTCCACACATTTGTTCATTCAATCATTCAAGAAGCAAGACTAAGGACTTGAGTAGAGAGAAGCTTGTGTGCATCCATTTGGTGATCGGTTCTTGCTCAAGTGAAGGCCCTAGCTTGTTACTCTTGGTGATTGGCAGCACCTAGGCGATCTTGGTGATTGAAGGTGTTTCTTCCGGAGCTTGCCAAGGATTGTGGGAGCCCGAAGAAGTTTGTACGTGGCTTGAGCTCCACCACGCCGGGATGGTGAACGGAGACTCTTAGTGAGCGCCCACGTCTCGGTGACATGGGAGGTGACAAGACTCTTAGTGAGTGTCACAATGTGGATTAGGGGTGTATGCCAACACATCGACACCACGGGAAAAATCCGGTTGTCTCTTGCCCTCTCTTTACTTTCAAGCACTTACTTTCATGCAATTATTCATGTGCTTGACCTTAGAGATCATAACTTAGCTCTACCTTGCTTAGTTCCATATCTTGTTGTATCTTTGATAGCTTGTGTAGTTTGCTTAGTTAGCCGGTTGGTGAATTGAGCCTTACTGGTATTGCATAGGTTAAGGTTGCTTTAATTTGTTTTAGAAATTTGAAAAAGGCCCAATTCACCCCCCTCTTGGTCCATCGATCCTTACACCATCACTGTAGACACAGACTATTCGAATAGATTTTAAAACTCTGCGTAGAGGTGTACACTTTACCCACCGGTATGGATTCTGGAACACTCACGTGCACGTGTGGCCGAAATTCCAAACTCAACTATTCCCTACACAGCATCACCCTAGTGATTATCCCAAGGAGCACAAGGCCACCCCTTGCGCTTTATCGGACAGCGTTTCCCCCTCCTTGCCTCATTGGTGCTAACCCGGCCAACCTGATAACCTTCAGGCTAGCCCATGCAGGTTCTAGTCAAGTGACCGCCTCATACAATCCCAATGGTTTTACGTTTTGAGTTAGGCAAGATGAAACTGCAACTCGGTCCTTATACGAGACAGGATGGATACTTCACCTAGCTTTGCCTATACCGGCACAAGCTAAAACCTCGGCGGTTTCTAACCGAAACCCCGGCCTTCAGGTAACCCAAACCAGGGCACCCACACCATCCCACTCTATGTAGCTCCTGTGATAACCGATATGCCTTCCCATTTTCGCAAACATTTTTTTAAAAAACTCACACCTTTTCCTCAAATCATTTCGCAATCCAATGACTTGAGATGATGAATCATTCTTTCCTAAGCATACTAAATCTAGTTGGGTTAGGGAGGCTATACTTTTTAGGTTTAATCTTAGCAGCAAAATAATGCAATAAATATAAACGGCTCAGGGTTGTGTTTATAAAACTGGGAATTTTATGCATCAAAGGGATCCATTGGACTTCCGACAAGAAGGCAGAGGTGGGGACTTGCTCGAACGGGCTTCTGGTTCACGAGCACGAATACGTTAGGCTCTGGCTTACAATACTAGCTCCGGAGATGGCTTCTTTCTCCACGGCGGGACACTCCGAGGACTAAACGGCGCAACAAGCAAACACACATACAAGCGAGCACATCAACAAAACATCCAATGGTCACTGGAAAAATGGATGTGGTGAGTTTGACAGTAGTATTAGTTTGGCTTACTCTTAGAATGGAATGGGGATGCTCACGGGCAGGTGTGGAGGTAGACCGTCGGTCGACCAACCACTGGTGTGGAGCTCGGAGGGACGGATGGGGAACTCGGGTGTGGCAAATATTTTACCGGGCCGAGCGAGAGAGTGAAAGATGAAAGTGTGTGCGGATCGAAGAGCAACCCTCCCTGTCTTATTTATATATATAATGCCCAACAGGTCATGAAAAATTAAATTCATAGCACGTTGATATGTAGCACCGTTATTCTTCAACCCAAAAGTCATGACAACCCACTCAAACAAGCCGACAAAACCAGGTAAACGAAAAGCAGTCATAGATATATCTTCTTCTGCCATGAAAATTTGGTTATAACCAGCATTGCCATCCAAAAAGCTAATTACTTTATGCCCAGAAGCATCATTAATTAACATGTCGGCTATGGGCATAGGATATTCACCTTTAGGAGTAGCTTTATTTAAATCTCTAAAGTCAACACATACTCTAATCTTGCCGGTGTCTTTCTTCTCAACCGGCACAGTATTGGAAATCCACTCAGCATATCTACATGGCCGAATAAACCAAGCTTTCAATAACCGCGATCAATTTCCTCCTTGATGCGGTCATACATCATAGGATTACCACATCTAGGAAGTTGTTTATGCAGCCTAAAACTAGATTTTATAGGTAATATATGTTCGACTAGATCTCTACTCAGGCCAGGCATCTCAGTGTAATTCCAAGCAAAACAATCTACAAATTCTTTAAGTAATGTACATACCTTGTTTTTCTGACCAGCGTCCAATTATGAATTTATGAAGGTAGGTCGAGGAACACTTCCATCATCTATATCAACCTCTTCAAGCGGATCAGCTGATGAGAACCCCAGTCCAAGCTTTCCCATGTCGTCCAATTCTTCAATAGTTTCATGCATATCGTTCCTCCTTGAATGACGATATTCTTCAGTTCGACGTCGCAGCCATTTGACAGTATCCTCTTTATTCATGTGGTAGGCTATGAAAGTGATTCGGCTAGTGATGAGGATGTTGAGGTATGCATACTGTGCCAAAGTCAAAACCTTTTGTATGTGCTGCTTTAAAGCCTATACCTGCTAGGAGGGAGGAGATTAAATATACATTTGATGTTAGCAAGTGTGACAAAATTTTTGATATATTGCTGCAAGAGAAACAAATTAGATTGAAAAGAAGGGCATGTAATTCCACCACCTGAGGAGTTGGAAAAAAGAGCTTTTTGTAAATGGTATAATTCTTTTTTTCTCATGCTACTAATGATTGTAATGCGTTCCGTCGACAGGTGCAATCGGCCATTAATGATGGACGATTGATTTTTACAGAAGGCACTAAGATGAAGATCTACACTGATCCTTTCCCCGTGAACGTGATCAACTTTGAGAACAAACATGTTCTTATTCGGTCAGATCAGGCCGAATCAGCAAAGGGAAAGAATGTCGTCGTTGATGACAGTGCTGTACTGCTGTTCCTAGGATGGTAAAGCCAAAAAATCCAAAGGTGGGAGTGTGGAAGGTTAATGAAGGCAAGAAACTAGTTACAAAATCAAGGCCGACAGTTAAGCACTTGTTGGGCAAGTATACCTCGCGCAAGGCCATCAATGTGTTTAATCGGCTTGGAGGGACAAAACGTCCTAGGTCACCTTCTAGGCGTGACTTTGGTGGTGAGAGGTACTGGCAAGGAAATTTGTATGCTCAACAGCCATATTTTCTAGTGCATCCGACATATTGGGGCTGTCCACCTCCTGTGGACCTGCAATTTCCTTCATGGGGTTTTAATTTTTGGGTGCCATATGCTACGAGACCACATGGTCCTTTTCAGCCGAGCTCTAACTTCAGAGAATATCTGCCTGACAAAAGAGCTCGGTTTTATCGTGATAACAGACCAAGTGATGCAATTACGGTTCAGGCAGGTCATGGAAGTTCAGCTGTTGCAGCATGCAATGCAAACAGGAGAGATGGAGCTGGTCCGGTTAGAGGAAAGGGATTTTCAGGGAGTACCTCATTGAAGTCTGTATGGGTGCCGATCAAGTCCAGGGGTAATACCAGTTCAGTTGCTTGTGGTGATGATTCAAGTATTGTTCCTGGTCTGAAAATTGTCGGCATCACCATTGATAAGCCGGAGCTGGCTGCGAGCACTATTTCCAGTCTGAAAATAGGTGGTGCGAGGCTGAGGTTTGGTTCTGTTCAAACTTCAGAAATTTCTGGTGACGGCGTACAGCAACAGCAGCGGCAAGCTGGTGCATGATGTCACAGTCGGGGTATTGCAACCGAGAAGGGCAATCTACATCTAGAGGTTGATCAGCAGAAGTATTTGAAGGAAGCAAGTTCTGGCCTCCGAACTGAATCAGCAAGCTCGTCGACTGGTTTGGTCATGAAGCGCAGCAGTGCAGGGGCTTCCAAAAGTGTGACTGAACAACCGGGTATTTCTTTGGCCGAGGGCAATATCTTTACATAAAAAACAGCAGGGT
The DNA here is from genome assembly GCF_016808335.1 of Panicum virgatum. Classification (NCBI taxonomy): domain Eukaryota; kingdom Viridiplantae; phylum Streptophyta; class Magnoliopsida; order Poales; family Poaceae; genus Panicum; species Panicum virgatum. Next base: position 50,945,783 of record NC_053152.1, read on the forward strand.
GTCACCATAAGCCAGGGAATTTGGTGGGCAGCAGGATTAAGTCAGTTGCACCAGGGACTAAACCGAAGCCTCAATGTTGGCTTGTTCTTCTTTTATCTCCAGTGCCCACAGCCATTGTATGCGTTGCTTCTGTGTATGCGTGAGCCCGGCTGGACACCATTGAGGCTTCGGTTTAGTCCCCGGTGCAACTGACTTGATCCTGTTGCCCACCAAATTCCCTAGCTTATGCTGATACCCTGCTATTTTTGATGTAAATGTTAAGTATATATGTATGCAGTAGTATAGATAGCTATATTTTTGGCCCATATGGTCATGTGGCCTGTGTGGCCCATATCTCTTGTATATACTCTGAACCTTAGCTCTAATGGAGATTCTAGATCTTTTCTCATTCTCGCATGGAATAAGAGCAGGTTGGCTCCTCCCCGCTGCCATTGTCGCCGACGCTAGCCCTCTAGGCTCGAGCCCTCCCTTCCCGCCCCTATTGGCCGCCGTCGCGGCCCTCTCGCCAGCCGCAGTCGCGGCCCTGTCGGTCACCGTCGCGGCCGCCCTCTCCGCCGCCCGTCGCCCCGCCGGCTCGTTGTCGCCCGCCATCCCCGCCTTTTCTGTCTGCCGTCGCTCGTTGCTGCGAACCCTTCCGCCTTCGAGGCGCGCCGCCGCGGATCCGGCTCGTCGCCACCCGCCGCCGCGGATTCGTCGCCCTGTGTGTCATCGCCGCCTTCTGCTGCCCGTTGCGGCCCTCTGCTCGGCTGCGGTCTCACCTGCCGTCGCGCTGTGGCTGCCTCCCCGCCGTTGCTGGACTTCACCAGTGTTGCGAGTGGCTGCTTGGTTGTGGCCTGCTGGCCGCCTCTCCGATTGCTCTCACGGCAGGTTTTCTTCTGCTCCTCTATATATTGCTGCGATTTGAGTTCTTGGTGAAATGTGGGACTTCTTCAAAGAGAGATATCAACAGAAAAGGGCTAAATGTCATCACTGTGGTCGCCAAAATCACCCTGTCGAGCGTTGCTTCAAGAAATATCCACATCTTTTGAGAGAATTCAGGGCCAAGCGTGCAGTATCTCAATGCTGCTGCTCCTCCTATAGCTCCCTTTTCAGTTATGCCTCCTAACCCTATTTCCGCAGCACCTCAGTCTTCACCATTTCTCAGTGCCTACATGTCCAGTGGCTCTCCTGTGTCAGCTTCTGCTTCAGGTGTTTCTCCACCTTGGGTCTTGGACTCAGGAGCATCGTTTCATATGACTTCTGATAAATCCCAGTTGGTTTTATGTCAACCTATTCCAAATTGTCAACATATTCAAACTGCTGACGGTAGTACCTGCACAGTTACTCATCATGGCAATCTTGCTACATCCCAATTTACCGTTTCGAATGTTTCCATTGTACCCCAACTTTCTATGAATCTTATGTCTGTTGGTCAGCTTACCGACATGAATTGTTTTGTTGGGTTCGATGATACTTCTTGTTTTGTTCAAGATCGTCAAACAGGAGCTCTTCTTGGTACTGGCCGTCGCCATAAGAATTTCTCTGGCCTCTACATCATTGATCATCTACATATGCCACCATCGTTATTCACATCTTCATCATTATCCTCCTCTTTTGCTTCTGCTGCAATTCCCTTTCGTCAGTGGCATCATCGTTTAGGCCATTTATGTGGTTCGCGTCTATCCACCTTAATTAAGCATGGTGCTCTTGGTGATGTGCCTATAGACTCTTCTTTTCAATGTACTGGTTGTAGGCTGGGCAAGCAAATACAATTGCCATATCCTACTAGTACCTCTAGAACTAATAATCCTTTTGATCTTGTTCATTCTGATGTCTGGGGTCCTGCTCCTTTTACTTCAAAAGGTGGTCACAAATACTATGTTATTTTTGTTGATGATTACTCTCGATATACATGGATTTACTTCATGAAGCATTGTTCTCAATTGTTACCTATATATCAGTCCTTTGTTCGTATGATTCACACCCAATTCTCGTCTTCTATTCGCATTTTTCGTTCTGATTCTGGGGGGGAATATTTATCCACTGCCTTCCGTCAATTTCTTTCATCTGAAGGCACTCTTGCCCAACTATCATGTCCTGGTGCTCATGCACAAAATGGTGTTGCCGAGCGCAAACATCGTCATATAATTGAAACTGCCCGTACTCTATTGATAGCATCTTTTGTCCCTGCTCACTTCTAGGCTGAGGTTGTATCCACTGCTGTATATCTCATAAATCTACAGCCTTCATCTCGTCTTCAGGGCAAGTGTCCTGGAGAGGTCTTGCATGGATCCCCTCCTCGTTATGATCATCTTCGAGTGTTTGGATGCACATGTTATGTCCTGCTTTCTCCTCATGAGCGCACTAAGCTCACCGCGCAATCGGTTGAGTGCGTTTTTCTCGGCTACAGTCTTGAGCATAAGGGTTATCACTGTTATGATCCTTCTGCTCGTCGTATCCATTTTTCTCGAGATGTTACCTTTGATGAGACTCGTCCCTATTTTTACTCGTCCACTCCTACATCGACATCATCCCTTGAATCTCTCTCCTTTCTTTCTTTACCACCTATCTCCATAGACCCACCTGTGCCATCATCTGTTCCATCCATGGAGCCTATCGTGCCTGTTCATGCACCTCCAGATTCTTCTGATCCTTCTCCCCCATCTGCACCCCTAAATTCTTCTAATCCTTCTCCATCTGCACCTCCACCAGCTCCTTCTATTACTCCTTTTCCTCTCCACTATAGTCGACGTTCTCGTATACAACCTACTTCACCAACTATTCCTGCCAGTACCACAGAAGATGCTACTTCCAATGATACTACATCCTCTTCACCTCCTCGTTATAATCTTAGAGACCGTTCTACTATTTCTGCTCCTGACCGATTTGGTTTTCTATATACTGGTGGCTGCGGTGCTGTTTGTGAGCCATCTACCTATCAGGAGGCAGCTGGTATTCCAGTTTGGGAGGATGCTATGGCTGAGGAGCTTGCAGCTTTGCAGCGTACTGGTACCTGGGAAGTGGTTCCCTTACCTGCACATGCTGTCCCCATAACGTGCAAATGGGTGTACAAAATTAAAACTAAGGCGGATGGTTCTATTGAAAGATACAAAGCTCGCCTAGTTGCTCGAGGTTTTCAGCAGTCTTATGGGCGTGACTATGAGGAAACTTTTGCTCCGGTTTCTCATATGACCACTATTCGAGCTCTTATCGCTGTGGCTTCCATTCGCTCATGGACAATATCTCAAATGGATGTCAAAAATGCTTTTCTTCATGGTGATTTACATGAAGAGGTCTATATGCAGCCACCTCCAGGTGTGAAAGTTCCTCCTGGATATGTTTGTCACCTTCGTCGTTCTCTTTATGGACTCAAACAAGCGCCAAGAGCCTGGTTTGAGCGTTTTAGCACAATTATTACAGCAGCTGGTTTCATTCCGTGATCATGATCCTGCTTTATTCATTCACATATCTACTCGTGGTCGCACACTACTTCTTCTTTATGTGGATGATATGCTCATTACTGGAGATGACCATGACTATATTGCCTTTGTTAAAAATCGTCTTAGTGAGCAATTTATGATGTCTAATTTGGGACCTTTGAGTTACTTTTTGGGCATTGAGATAACCTCCACACATGATGGTTATTATCTCTCTCAGCAAAAGTATATTCAGGATTTGCTACTTCGTTCTGGTCTTACTGACACTCGGACAGCAGCAACCCCCATGGAGTTACATCTTAAATTGCGACCCAATGATGGCGTTCCTCTTCAGGATCCCTCTCGGTATCGTCATCTTGTAGGTAGTCTTGTCTACCTTACTGCCACTCGACCTGATATTGCACATGCAGTTCATATTCTTAGCCAGTTTGTAAGTGCACCCACTTCTATCCATTATGCACACTTGCTTCGGGTCTTGCGGTATCTAGGGGGACATCATCAAAATGCTTGTATTATGCTAGAACAAGTCAACCCAAGCTGCATGCTTATTCTGATGCTACTTGGGCAAGTGATCCTACTGATCGTCGTTCTATTACGGGCTATTGCATTTTCTTGGTACTTCTCCCATTGCCTGGAAATCCAAGAAACAGACTGCAGTTTCACGGTCAAGTGCAGAAGCAGAACTTAGAGCTCTTGCTACAACAACTGCAGAAATTGTTTGGCTTCGTTGGTTGTTGGCTGATTTTGGAGTCCTTTGCACAGATCCTACTCCTCTTCGTTGTGATAGTACTAGTGCTATTCAAATTGCCAATAATCCAGTGAAGCATGAGTTAACTAAACATATTGGTGTTGATGCATCTTTTACAAGATCTCATTGTCAGCAATCAACAATTGATCTTCAATATGTCCCTTCTGAGGTTCAACTGGCTGATTTCTTCACTAAGGCCCAGACTCAAGATCAGCATCGTTTCCATTTATTCAAACTCAATGTGTCAGATATGATCTCTTCTCATCCACCTTGAGTTTGAGGGGGGGTGTTAAGTATATATGTATGCAGTAGTATAGATAGCTATATTTTTGGCCCATATGGTCATGTGGCCTGTGTGGCCCATATCTCTTGTATATACTCTGAACCTTAGCTCTAATGGAGATTCTAGATCTTTTCTCATTCTCGCAGTAAAGATATTGCCCTCGGCCCAAGAAATACCTGGTTGTTCAGTCACATTTTTGGAAGCCCCTGCACTGCTGCGCTTCATGACCAGACCAACCGATGAGCTTGCTGATGCAGTTCGGAGGCCAGAACTTGCTTCCTTCAAATACTTCTGCTGATCAACCTCTAGACGTAGATTGCCCTTCTCGGTTGCAATACCCTGACTGTGACATGCACCAGGTTGCCGCTGCTGTTGATGTATGCCATCACCAGAAATTTCTGAAGTTTGAACAGAACCAAACCTCAGCCTCGCAGCAGCTATTTTCAGACCGGAAATAGTGCTCGCAGCTAGCTCGGGCTTATCAATGGTGATGCCGCCAATTTTCAGACCAGGAACAATACTTGAATCATCACCACAAGCAACTGAACTGGTATTACCCCTGGACTTGATCGGCACCCATACAGACTTCAATGAGCTACTCCCTGAATATCCCTTTCCTAACCGGACCAGCTCCATCTCTCCTGTTTGCATTGCATGCTGCAACAACTGAACTTCCATGACCTGCCTGAACCATAATTGCATCACTTGGTCTGTTATCACGATAAAACCGAGCTCTTTTGTCCAGCAGATATTCTCTGAACTTGGGGCTCGGCTGAAAAGGACCATGTGGTCTCGTAGCATATGGCACCCAAGAATTAAAACCCCATGAAGGAAATTGCGGGTACACAGGAGGTGGATAGCCCCAACATGTCGGATGCACTAGAAAATATGGCTGTTGAGCATACGAATTTCCTTGTCAGTACCTCTCACCACCAAAGGCCGTTTTGTCATTTGTGCCTCCAAGCCGATTAAACACATTGCTGGCCTTGCGCGAGGTATACTTGTCCAACAAGTGCTTAACTGTTGGCCTTGCTTTTGTAATTGGTTTCTTGCCTTCATTAACCTTCCACATCCCCACCTCTGGACCTTTTGGCTTTACCATCCTAGGAACAGCACTGTCATCAACGACGACATTCTTTCCCTTTGCTGATTCTGCCTGATCTGACCGAATAAGAATACTTTTTTCCCAAAGTTGATCACGTTCACGGGGAAAGGATCAGTGTCAATCTTCATCTTAGTGCCTTCTGTAAAAATCAATTGTCCGTCATTAATGGCCGATTGCACCTGTCGACGGAACGCATTACAATCATTAGTAGCATGAGAAAAAGAATTATGCCATTTACAAAAAGCTCTTTTTCCCAACTCCTCAGGAGGTGGAATTACCTGCCATTCTTTTAATCTAATTTGTTTCCCTTGCAGCAATATATCAAAAATTTCGTCACACTCGCTAACATCAAAAGTATATTTAATCTCGTCCCTCCTAGCAGGTGTAGGCTTTAAAGCAGCACATACATAAGGTTTTGACTTTGGCGCGTGTACCCATTCGGCTATGCATACCTCAATATCCTCATCACTAGCCGAATCACTTTCATAGCCTACCACATTGACATCAGGCTTTTCATTGTCTCTATTTTTTTGCTATCTCTAAACCAGCTATATTGTTTGACCTCTTTAGCACTGTTTTCTTGAACCAAAGCCTTTTTCCAAGACTTGGTTAACATCTGAAAGCTCTTGCCCTTCTAACTTTTCTTTAGTATGAGCTAGTAAACCAGAAAAAGCAAGATCAGCCAAGTCGTTTTCGGTTATAGTTAAACTAAAGCACCTGTTCTTTACATCCCTAAACCTCCTAACATAGTCAGAAACAGACTCATTGTTTTTGTTTAATGGATGTTAAATGAGATAATCTAAGCTCAGTTTCACCATTATAACAATACTCATGAAATTTCTGTTCCAATTGTGCCCATGCTCTAATAGAGTTAGGAGCAAGCGATGTAAACCATGTAAAAGCAGTACCGGACAAAGATAAAGGAAATAATTTCACTCTGTAAATATCTGATGTGCCAACTTCACTAGATTGAGCTAAAAATTGTCCCACATGCTCAAAAGTAGATCTACCATCTTCCCTCGTAAACTTAGCAAAATCAGGAATTCTAAAACCGCGAGGATAAGGCGTCGAATCAAAAAAAAATCAGGGTATGGTTTTTGATATGCCCGCGCTTTACCTTTAGGTTCCAAACCAAATTCTCTAAGTATGCTAGCAAGTTGGTCTTTGAAACCCTCTGATGGTGGTGCAGAGCTAGCCTGTGGCGCAGATGTGACATAATTATGTGGTGGTAACTCTGACAGAGATGATTGAACATGTGGCATGCACTGCGGAGATCCATAATGGCGTCTGGTACCGGCCCATAAGGAACCCCGGTACCCACAGGTGGCAACGGCGGAGCACCATATGCTATTGTTGTAAAAAAGTGTTGCTGCAAATTAGGATTACTAACATTTCGGTCGTAGCCACTAGGGTTTTGTGGAACTGAAGTAGAAACAATTGCATCAGTCATGCTATGTATAAAATTATTGGCCAAATTACCAAAACAATTCTGGCCGTTTTGTCCATTACTCGTGGGAACCAGAGCTGTGCAGCACCAACAGGTGCACCAACTGCCTGAGAAAAATTAGGCGAACCAACCGAATTATTAAATTCAGGATGCATCGGCTGTTTAGCTTGGCGTTCATCGTTAACTTGCAATACTACTGAACGAACATGGCGAGATATAGATTATTCTGAAAGTCTTGATTAAAATTTTTCTTGAAACAATCAAGCTGTTCGCTCACTGACTGAGTAAGTGTACGTGCCATATGATTCATACTTCTGCCATATTTACTAGCTACAGATGCATCTATAAAATGAGCAATCTCTTCGGTAGTGGTCAGTTTACTTACCTCAGTTTCCTGCATAGAGGTTGAGACAACGTCCCTCTTGATGACGCCGTTCCTCGTCCTTCGGTAGCTTTCCAATTTCTTCTTGAGTTTTTCCATCTTTTCTGCCTCAAGCTCCTGTTCAATTTCATGCCGTTCCTCTTCAAATAGTTCCTCGAGCGTGATGGGGATCATGTTGTTTGCGTGAACGTCGCTCCCGCTCATGGGCTCGTTGGCCATGGCGTGCTTCATGTGTTTCTTCTTCTTCCCCACCAGAGTCGCCAATTATGTTAGCACACAAAATTGATCCGTGCGACAACATGCTAAGTATCATCTTTAGCGACAATAGGCGATTGCTTTCCGGGCAAAGCAACAAAGATCCCTCATGGAAGGAGACCCGACCGTTTTCAGCGCAAAACAGCAAAGATGAATCAAACCCTAGGGTGGCTAGGGTTTGGCAGGAAGTAGACTAATATTCTGGAAAAGAACGTAAACTGAAATGATGTTTCTATGGTTGGCCGGAAGCACAGCAACGCACGGTCGATGCCTGGCCTCACGACACGTGAATACGTCGCCCACTCGCCCCCTCACCCAGGCGCATATGTCTCTTTCTCTCTGTTCCCTTTCTCTATCTCGTCTCTCTCTTTCCTCCAGATCTCGAGAGCTCTCCGCCCATCTTCTCTCTCTATCCTCCAGATCCCGACACGTGAGTCTCCACCCAGCGCGCCGGCGCAGCAGGCCGGTGGCGGGCTCCGCCCCTCATGGGAGCAGCGCGGTGGGTGAGGCGCAGCCCGGTGGCGGCTCCCCGAGGAGGCGCGGCAGCTGCGGTGGGCCTCCCGGGAGGCACGGCGGCAGCGGCGGACGTCCGAGGAAGGCCGGCGGTGGCGGCTGCGGGAACCTCGTTGCGGGCGCTCGCTCCCGGCAGTGGCGACGAGCTCCGCCGGGTGTTTTTCTATTTTTTTTATTTTTATTTTTTATTTTTTGGATGCAAATTTTATTACAAAACTTTTTTCCTAAACTTCTTTTTAGTTTAGATTTGGATGTAAAAGTTTTTCTTCAATTTTTTTCTAATTATTTCTCAAACTTTTCTGTGTCAAAGTTTTTCTCATCAATTTTTTTTCTCTCTTCAAAATATTTTTCTTGAATTTTTTTCCAAACTTCTTCAATCCAGATTTGGATGCAAAATGTTTCTTCAAAATTTTTCGAATTATTTTGAAATTTTTTCTGTTTCAAATTTTTTCTCATCAAATTTTTTCGTTTCTCTCTAGAAAATATTTTTCTTTGAAACTTTTTGCCAGATAAAAAAAACTGAAAAAAGAAAGAAAAAAGCGGTTGGTCGGAAATCGACCATACGGAACCAGTGCGTACGGTTGACCATAAATTAGAATGGCCCTATTTTCGATAATGTCAATTGGTTTCTAGAACAATCGGCTATCCACCCCATATATAAGGGCCACGGGTCTTTGCATATCGCTACAAGTTTTCTTCACTCGCAAGGAAATAAAAGCACATATCTCACAGTAACGTGCAAGTCAAATATAATATTCCTAATTAATCTAAGCTTGTTTCGGCAAAGGACAAAAATACGTAACAAACTCCCTGGATCGGAATCGAATACGTCCATCCCTGCTAGACAGCGATCCACGTAAAATCTTCTTTGCCTCAACAAACTCCGAAACCAACTTCTAAGTAGTTTCTTTAATTTTTACTTCCTTGCTTGCACGTACACACTCCAGGTGCAATTAAACTCCACGTTAGCTGCAGTAGCAATCCTGCAATGATCATCAAAACGCAAACCAAATAACACAATTAATTCGGCTGATTGCATAGCCAAATTTTGCTATTAACACCAACGCTCTGTCTCAACATGTGGACGCCGAGTCTGATCAGCTGAGCCTCGAGGCACAAAGATTTCATAAAACTGTAAGCCAACGACCTCAGGTCCGATCAGGGACCAGCCCAAAGCAGCGTGTACCGGCACGGCGGTGACATGAGAAGAAATTCATCTACACCAATCAGGCTGCTGGTCTGTCGAAAACGCTTGGAGAAATAATCGTGCAGCAAGGAGACATGTGCCATTACTTGCACGCATGACCATACATGGAACCATGAGCACAACAGTTCATACATGGAAAGCAAAAGCAATTGATTCATAAAAGGTCAAGCAGACTCAAATATGGAGTCCGAGTGGAGGGTTTCAAAACGTACAGATTGGAGTACAAAGCACGCCAAGTCCGATCAATCACCTGGAGTCTGTTTAATTAAAGTCTGGGTGGTTACGGGAAGTATATCCGGCTACTGTGTTCGAGTACCCTCCGCAAGTCTGCAGCAACAGAGCGAGTTATTTGGCCTGATAGGATAATCAATTCTACTGGGACTCACATGCTCGGAAAGGAAATCAGTCGGCGTACCATAAACAGCTAAGTCGTTTTATTTTTCTCATGCATTTAAATATGCAGATTAATTTTTATACCTGATTGGCGTGTTCGGATCACTCTGATATTATTTAAATATTCAGTATTCTTTCTGTAAAAGATATTACTTAGATCTGATTAATATTTCAGAAAATCACTTTGGCGTCACAGCGCGGATCAAATGCTCGCCAACCGCTTACTCAACTCGGGGGCTGAGCCGCTTGACTACGCCACCGGCTGCGCCGGCAAGCCGTCCTGCGGCGTCTAGCTGGAGATGGACTAGCTAGATCTCTGGGTGACTACACCAACTGCTACGCCGGCAGCCGCCCACTCCATCAAGCCAGGGGCTGCGGCGTTGAGTGCTTCCCCGGCATTCGCCCGCTCCATCGAGCCAGGAGCTGCGGCGCCGACTGCTTCACCAACAGCCGCCCGCTCCATCGAGCCGGGGGCTATAGCGCCGACTTGCTACTCCGTCTAGCCGCCCACTCCATCAAGTCGTGGTTGCGGCACGACTACTTCGCTGACAGCCGCCTGCTCCATCGAGTCGAGGGCTGCGGCGCTTGCTACTTCATCGACTTGGGTGCTTGGATGCCATCACCGTAGAGCACTCGGACAGCACTTCCGTCGTTAGTTGAGCTCTCGGATGCCATGCTCCTTGTTGGACGGGTACTTGGATGATTCCATCAACAGTTCTTCTTGGGTAGGCATTAGTCATTGTTGGAAATGGGATGGTCCTAGACACCCACTTATGAGGACCTATACGCAACACCAACTCACACTTGAGTCGGCTAGCCTTTCTAGTTTCTAGTTACTTAGTGCACTTACTTCTCGCTTCCGGGTGGCAGAGCCAACTTTCAGATGAAGCTGTCTTCCGGGTGGCAGTGCCAACCTTCAGATGAAGCCTTGTGATCCCGGGAGGCAGAGCCAACTTTCAGATAGATCACAATATATGCACTAAGTAATTAGAAACTATACAACCTAACTGGGAGACTAGCACTTACAAAGAACACACTTTATTACTTCACAACACTTGTACACAAGGGCTCTTACACTTCACACTTTGAGGTGGCTATCCTATCACACACTCTTCCTAGACTCACTTCTACCATACCCTTGAATGTGTGTGGGGGTGGAGTGTTGTGGTATGCATGGCAAGGGGTGGCACCCTCCTTATATAGGCCACACATGATCCATGGATGAGTGCCACTTGTCCACACTCTAGAAAGTTCCTTACAAATATCTAAATCTAGAGAATTCCAAATGTTGCCATGAGAGGAAATATCTAGGATTCATGGCTTCTCATGGCACTTGTAGAATATTCTAGAAGCTTGTATTTGTATGGTGAAGCTATGTCTTGATCTTTGTAGAAGCTTCTAGAAGTTTGCTTTGCATGGTGAAGCTATGCCATGATATGTCTCAAACTTTGTAGAACCTTCTAGAAGTTTGCATTGTATCTTTCAATAGTCATCTCTACGTTGCGGGCTCAGTATCGGGGCATGTAAGAGGCAGAACTGAAGGGCCAAAGCTATATGCACAAAAGGGCCGACAGCCATAGCCGAGAGCCAGTTCCCTGCACCAACCGTCTCCTAAGCGTAAGATGGGTTAACCACTTGGAAAAAACTTCATGATCGTCATCCGAGTGCTCACCCCAGCCTGGACAAGGACACCACCGCTCACTACTCTTCGTGAGTACACGGAGATTGTTAGCGTCCTTGGGAAGCCATACCCCTTAGACGTCTACTAAGCGCTCCACCGCCTCGATCGAAGGACCTGGTTCTGGACCTAGGGTGGGCGCTCGGCAGGCAGCAAAGACCATCGGCCATCCGCCCTGACAGGGCAGACTGCAGACCAAGGCCCGAGGTAGGGTATGAACCCAACTCCGGGAGAGAGAAGCCGTTGTCGAAGGCGAGGGGTCGCCTTCCACCCGAAGGAAGTCGCCGACCGTGGCATAAATGCCACGGTCAGGCTGCGCCTGTGGAGCGTGCGCCACGGTACCCTAAGCGTACAGAGGAAATCATTTTCCTTGACACCGTGGAAATGACATGACACGCCCACTACGCCGTCGTAGTGGGCGTGGGGCATAGTGTTGTCCTTTGTATGCGTGCAAAGCCACTGGTGATGTGATTGTCATCAAGGCTGACGCAATGGCCATGCTGACCGACCGGATAAGGACGCAAGGACTTCCACCTGCTCCCCCAGGATGGCTGGGGAGAGCCACGTGGAGAAGCCCCGGGGAACCCTCAGGACTGACTTGCCATACCAGATGACGGAAGCCGGAAGGAGGGCCATGTCTCAAGGTACCGGACAGATGTTCCCCGAGCATGGGCCGAGTACTGCACCGCATGGGAAACGTCACTAGGCCATGCTACGGTAGGAATGCAACTGTAGTCATACACTGTAATAGGCCGGCCTCCCTTGGCCTATAGAAGGGAGGCCAGGCCCAACCAGAAACACAACACACAACTCATACCCAGATCTCAACCTGAGTCCGAGTTAGAACCAGCCCACTGAGTAGTACATAGGCTCTCCTAGGCTTCCAAGACTTGGGCTCCTAGACCTGTAACTGTTTATCTTTTCCACGAGAAATCCACTCTAGAGGACATAGGGTATTACGTCCTTCCGGTGGCCCAAACCTCTCTAAAAACCTTCTCTCACCCACGTTCGCCATCGGTTACAACAGCAGCACTCACATCCCTACATCTTCCATCTCCATACGTACTTGTCCGTTGCCCCGACGACAGAGATCATCTACACTATGGCATGCTGCGGGAAGATTATCAACACTCAGGATGCTGATGGACCACGAGGGAATCTGTGAAGATTGAAGACCACTCGAACTGTTGAGCAGCAAGAACTTCAACTTGATTATGCGGGAGCTAATCACCTTGAGGCTCGAGGGCTTGTTGGGATACTATCCTTTGAGTATTGCACGGGAAGGAAGTCCTACTAGGACTCCATAAGATTAAGCCCTAGTAGGACTCCCTAGATGCAATTGTACTCCAACTACGATTTCTATCATGTAACCGACTAGGACTCCTTGCATGTAACCCTCTCCCCCCCCAGACTATATAAGGAGGGGAGTAGCATCCTAGATGGACAGATCAGACTAGACCACAGAGCTTGGCGCTAGATCACAACAATCTAGGTCAAGAGAAAGACAGGTACAAATCACAACGATCCAACCTGCCCGACATTGAATCAACTGAATTATATTACATTAGAAACACCGTACAGGACGTAGGTTCAGCGATTTGGCTACCTGAACCTGTCTAAATCACCATTTCCTATTGTTCTGTAACCATCACGACCTCACCGGCAACCTCTCCTCTGAATCTAAACCCTCCTATGTGCTACCCTAGGTGGGCTGCCGGTACCAAATACCGGCAACTATTGTGCAATAGGCTAACTCGTCCATCTAATTCTTCAAGCAAGGTGCTCAGATGCTAGATCATAGATAAGATCATATTCGCAAGGTGAAAGTGTAAAGCAAGATGGCGGCAACGCCCCGTCGACTCGATCTGAAACATATATCTGTTTCATCCGTTATTAGTCAGATACCTCTTAATGTTTCTTTTAGGAGAGCCCTTGTGGGAGATAATCTGGTTAGGTGGAATGAACTGGTTGCAAAAATTGCGTTCGTAACAACCAAAATGATTCCATTAATTGGGTTCTCTCCAAACAAGGAGCTTTTTCGGTAAAGTCTATGTACAGATATCTAGTGAACCAAATATCTCTACCTTTCAACAAAACTTTATGGAAGTTGAGATTACCACTAAAAATCATGATTTTTAAATGGCTTGTTTTGAAAGGAGTAATTTTAACTAAAGACAACTTGTTAAAAAAAATGGAAGGGTGATGAGCAATGTTGTTTTTATAACAATAAGGAAACCATTCAGCATCTTTTTTTTGACTATCATGTTGCAAGATTTGCCTGGAGGATTTTCACTATGGCTTTTGGTTTACATGCTCCTAAAAATGCATCTAATTTTTTTGGAACATGGTTTACTCAGCTAGACCAACATTTGCGATCTCAAGTTTGTGTGGGTGCAAGTGCAATCATATGGTCTATTTGGCTCTGTAGAAATGAGGTTATTTTTAATAAAAAAAGGCTGCACTCCTACTTGCAGGTTATTGAAACAACCCCGGATTCCAAAGTGCTGAAATCGGGTTAAATCCACCTGTGATAGACCCAAGGTACATGAAGCTATCACAGAACATCGTTTCGTTGATATCATAACCAGACCTTGATTACAAAAAAAGAGAAAGTAAAAGGATACAAGCCTCACATATGCTAACTCATCGGTCACAGACCGGAATTAAAGCCACAGCTTGGCTAAGCAAAACAGAAAACGTCTAACGTAGCGGAAGTAGTCATGGCGATCTCCACAGGCAAAAGCTGAGCGTAGCTCTGCAGTCCTCCATCTTCTCATCTGTTGTTGGCGAAGTCCGCTGTTGGACTCTTCATCTCAACTATAAGTCTGTGCCAAGAAGGCGCACAGGTCACTAAATCGAACACCCCGAGCCAGCAAGCCAAAGATCAGGGCCGGGGCCTGAGTGCATTTTCAAAAAATAGGCTGAGGTTTTCTATGCATGCGAAGTAATAAAGATTAATTCGCATATCTCTCACCACCCACCACTTCACATTCCACATCATTCTCATCCACACACCTTCTCATCATCACACACACTCGATCTGCGATGAGGACAGCTCCCACCCATCCTCGTCTCAACGGCCTCAAGCCGGGTTCTCACACTTGGGGAAGAGAAGAAGAACTCTCGCTATGAAAAGAGAAGATCTCATAGGGTTCATCCATATCCGCGGACGCGGCTATACGTATAGATTTACACTTTGCAGAGGTTGTACACCTGGACCCACACGAAGGGGAGTTGGGACGGTGTACGGCCGTCCAGCTCCCACAACACTAGTTGAGAGATCCCCGCCGACGGCACCATTCTGCATCCTCGAGCTAGAAACGGTGCATAAATGCACCCTCGAAGTCGTGAATCCAACCATCTGGGGCCTTATGGGAAGGATATATCGGGGCGCAGGAGGACTCACCATACCCTGCCCCCTAACACAATCTCCTAACACTCCCACAGTCTGAAATGCCGTTGGTTGGGGAACCCCCTTGTGGACCCGTACCCATACTGGGCGTATGGTGTGCACGGAAATACCCAACTTGATGTTCTCTCTACTCGGGCCTTATGTGGCAGGAGCATGCCTTCATAATCTACACGTCTCCCCAGTCCGCTCTCAATAGAAGGCCGGGGATTCACGATATCTCACACACATCACCTCACTCATTCATACACATCGCTCAGTTGACCCATCACAGGCCACAGAGTGGTTCTAGTTCGACTCCTACACACACATGCTCGCTCCGACCGGTTCTGTACCCCTCATCTCCAACCTCATAGAAGCCACCATCTCATACTTCACACTCAAGAATATACCACCCGCGAGCACACTCGATCTCACACAGCACCACACATGCACAAATATTTATATAGAGGTAGTAGTAATCAAACATGGTTGATCCCGAGTGCCGAACATAGGGCTAACTCGAGCATTCAAGAACAGGTTAAGTAAAAACAAGGCGGGCTTAATAAACAGGTTGCATGCAAAGTAGATAGCGGGTAATGGCCTAACTCTACTGCATATATGTAGCTATAGGAGCAAAAATGGGGTGTTCGGGTGACCTTTCGTTGACGAGGACATCGAGGTACACAGGTTCAGCTTCTGGGAATGTTCACCAGTTCTTCTAGCTTCTAGATCGCCATGTCCTTCAACTCCTGGATCAGCTTCCAGCAAATCTCCAGGTTCCTCAACTCTTTCTCGGCCTCTGAGCTCTCCAAATCTTTCTCCTCTTCGGTCCTAATTACGATTGACTCGACTTACTTACACAGCATAAAGATCTAAATAAGAACGAATAAGAACCAAATGCACTCATACAAAGTCAGATTAGCCCTAACTTCACTAAGTCAGATTAAGTTACGAAGCCAATGGTCAGATTATTGACAAAGCCTCAGTTCAGGTGCTTGCAATGACAAAACACAACTTCGGGTCAACTTCTTAGTCAAAAAGGATCCCGGTTTGAATACCCGGTCGAAGGCCTCGACAATCAAGCACGATCTATCGTGGTCGAGATCGCGGGTCCGATGACAATGCGAGAACTAACCCTAGGGTGTACAGTTGACTTGATCATTGCGAGGTTTTGATAAAACTTATCCTTTCACGGCTTTATGGTCTAAGCAGGTCGAGAAAGATGAAGAAGATCAACTCTTCGATGTCGATGCCGAACTCCTCTTTTGGACTTGTTGATTGGATTGTGGGCCCTCCTGGCCTATCGTCCTTGATCAACGTGCGAAGACCACGGACAGCATAACAGCTAGGTTTAGAAGGGTCGGAAAAACACTGAGAGCCTAGGTCTACGCAAGATTGAAAAGATGACAAAGATCCGATCCAAAAATCAGGCAGAGTTTCGGGTAGACGAGGCAAGGTCAAAAAGATGCAGTGCCTAAATCTACGCGAGATAAAAAGAATGAAGAAGGTTTTAGTCTTCACTTATCGACGTTGATCTCCGCTCCTGGGTACGACGTCACGGTCGTGGGCCTACCTGGCCTCTTGTCTCCAATCTTCGGGTAGAATCCAAACCCTAGATCTAGTATTCAAGGAGATTGTCCAAGTCAAAGCACGAGAGAAGTGCTCGGGCGGCCTAAGAGCTAGCCTGTGTCTCGGGATTGTCAAAGTGTGCACGTGGGCCCATCATGGTCATGGAAACAGGGTTTGTTCGGCCCACGGCACGAATTAGGGTTTGGTCTTGCATAAAGAGAAGAAGGAAACGAGCAGCCGGGGAGCGGGCCTGGCTCAAAGACGAGGCCGCGACCCCATTCGGGTTTTAGCCCGTCGCAGGACAAACTAAGTCGGGGGTTATCCCGAGGGTGGTTTTGTTTGGGTTTATATCTCTGTTATCGCCATAAATTAACAGGGTAAATTTATGGGCCGAAAGCAAGATGGGCTTAAAGCAGAAGATTGAGGAAGGGTTGTAAATCGGCTCCTGCGTGAGCGTATGGGCCACATTGGCCGTGTATCCTTAGATTTAGTTCAAGATTAGAGATAGAGTCCAATCGGGACAAGATTAGTTTAGATTGTTTACCAAGTCTCCGGACTATAAATATGTATCCTTTGTTATTCGTAAAAGGAGCGTCATCACGACTCGCAAACAACAACTCTCGGCGCATCGCCACCCCTAATCCTAGGGTTTCAACCAAGTAAGTGCCATGTTGCCCTGATCGCTTCTTGCGATCAGGGCGGTATTGTTCTTGCTTTTACCTTGGTATTACTCGTACTGAAGCGTTTTTGATGGCGAGTAGTACTAGTTATCATGATGTTCGTAGCATGGCTTTTAGTAAATCTCTTGTGCTTTGTTGCTTATCATCTGCGAATATCATGTTGTCTCTGTGTAGTCACATTTCAATCTCTCGCTAGTTCTTATCACCTAGAACTAGTCGCACAGGGACAACACCCTGCTTCTTTCATGTTTAGTAGATCCGATCTGTTATGGTTTGCTCTTATCTTAAGAGTTGGCATAATATCTGCTGGGTTAGGCCTTGCAAACGGATTGGATGATCCGGTGGCGTAGTAGATGCTTTATCTTAGCCTTGATAGGGATTGTTCCGGGAATCGGCTCTTGCTAGTTCTTAGGCCTCTGTTTTAGGGTGTGGTTTAGTTGTCTGTTACGTTCGCTAGGCCCAGTCACGTGTAGGATGTTCCGATCTAGCAGTGAGGCTATTACCATCATGGGTTAAGATTAATCGGACTTGATTGAAGCAGTTTTATAGTGACTTGCTCTATTTATCATATTCGGATACAATCAGATCCCGTTTGACACCGGGACTCGATCAGTTCTTCAAAGCCGATGCAAGAGTCGTCCCGGGGAGCCGACCACGGCTTGGACTTACTTTTACACGTGTCTTTGTATGCAGAAAACTGTTCGGAGCACGTCTACACCCTCCTGATCGGGTATAGGTCAGGTGGCACGCCCGGTTTTCACACATCCTCCGGGCGCGTGACGGAATTTGCGGGCCGTCGACGAGGGAGCAGTGCTTGCCAGCGCACCAGCAACCTCCCGGCTCTTCGTGTTGCCCGTCGTTGCTCGCCGGTGGGTTTCGGTCGACAACACATTCTGGCACGCTCGGTGGGAGATTCGGCAACAACATCCACCGCAATGATGACTGGAGCTCAAGATCAAGAACCCGCTCCCAAGCCCGTCACATATGATGAGCTTCCTCCTGAACACAAGAAGAAGTATGATGAGATCAAAGCTCTGTTGGAAGCCGATCTCATCGGCTCTTTTGAGAGGACTAGCAACCATGGCATCAAGTGGAAGGGGTTCTCACCAGAAGGCGCTCTGGATAATGTAGATCTGTCTGTACCATCTGAAGAACGCACCAGAGCCCTGCGTCAGGAGATGAACTACATGGTGGCCCATGCGCTTCATCGGCACTCTCAGAGCTTGATGAACGAACTTGAGCGCATGGTGCATCGCGTCATCCAGGAGATAATCAAGAATCAGTACTCTCCATCGGGGCCAATCCTGGGGAGTCATACAGAGGAAGCTGCAATGCATTCTAGGCCGCAACTGCCGTTCTCGTTTGCAGCTCCCAGGCCACACAGCTCGCCGATCTACGTCGTCCACAAGATCGGCGGTGATCCTGGAGAAGGCCAGTTCCTCACCGAGCCACCTAAGGAGATCCCGCACGGCTACACGTGCGCCTACATCCCTGACAGCGTCAGTCCAGCACGCTCGGTGCAGATGGTGAACCCAGGAGTTCCTGGAGCAGACGCAGAAAAACAAGCGTGGCTGGCAAAGTACGCTACTGGGCCGAATGCTGAGCCATCGGCCCCAGGAGTTCTCAGTGTGGAGCAGGTCAGCGCAATACTCAGAGACCAGTTCGGCATCCTGCCCAAGAGGAAAGCAATCGGCTATTCCAAGCCGTATCCAAGTGATTATGACTTGATCCCACTGCCACCCAAGTATCGGCTTCCTGAGTTCACCAAGTTCAATGGGTCAGAAGGAGCCAGCTCCATCGAGCATGTGAGCCGATACTTAACGCAGCTTGGGATGATCTCAGTATCGGATCCATTGAGGGTCCGGTTCTTTGGCCAATCCCTGACAGGCCCAGCTTTTGGATGGTATGCATCACTGGCTTCGGATTCGATCCGGACTTGGAGGCAGCTTGAAGATCAATTCCATACCCAGTACCACTCGGAAGCTGCAGAAGCCGGAATTGCCGACCTCGCCCAAGTCAGGCAGAAGCGAGGAGAGACCGTGTCAGAGTACATATAGCGCTTCAGGGAGGTCAAGAACCGATGCTACTCGTCACGCATCATAGAGAAGGAGGCAGTCGATCTGGCTGCCCTGGGACTCGCTAAGCCGATCAAGGATGCGGCTTTCCAGTTGGAGTTCATATCTTTGGCTCACCTGGTGCAGAAGCTTACAGCGTACGAGCATTACCATCCTGAGCTGTACCAGGACAAGTTCAAGCGCCATATAAATATGGCACAAGCTGAGGAATCTGACGACTCTGGCGAAGAGCAGGAAGTAGCCGTGGCAGAGTGGACCCGGGGGGCAAGTCCTGTCCCATGCAAGTGGATCAAGCAGCAGGGGCTTGTGAAGGGCTTCGACTTCGACATAACCAAAACAGAGCAGATATTAAACCTGCTCCTCAAAGAAAAACAGCTGAAGCTCCCAGAGAACCACAAGCTACCGACGCCGCAAGAGCTGCAGGGGAGGCTGTACTGCAAATGGCACCACTCGTTCACTCATGCCACGGGTGAATGTAAGGAGCTGCGTCGACAGATCCAATCGGCTATCGAACAAGGCCGATTGATCTTGGCTCAGCACACCATGAAGGTTGACACGAAGCCCTTCCCACCGGTTAACGTTGTGGAGCTGTCAGACGTCGAATCCGAAGGCCAGGATCTAGCATTCCAGATCAACATGGTGGGACCTGTGCGCCGCCATAACAAGCAGATGAGAGAGGCCGCTTCTGGCAAACGGCCGCAAGATGAACGTGATTTGGAACAGCAGCATGTGACTGAAGAGCAAGTACGTCACATCCGCAATCAGCTTCCAGCTTCTAATCGGCTTCTAGAGAAATACCAGTACCAGTATCAGCTACGCCGCCGATACAAATCAGAGGAAGACGAGTACGAGCACCACTCAGGAAGGACACTGGGCAGGCGCCAGGCTACACGCGACCACTGGCATTGCCCGTTCTTCAGGTACTGTTTGAATTCCGGCATGAGCCGATTACCTACTACAGATGATTGCTTGGAGTGCAGGCCTCGAGGGCATCAACAAGACAAGACATCGGTGTTCCGGCGTTTGGGGCCCAGAACACGTCAGGACGACCATGTGGGGCGCCCATCCGGAGGTGGTTTAGAGCTAGAGGAAGAAGACAGGTACCATCACCCACGGTGGTGTCCCGACGGGCTCAATCGGCCGCAGAAGCGCAGAATCTAGCGCTTGCGCAACCTCGAAGACGCAGAAGCAAAGTATCTTGACGTGCTGAGAAAAGCGCGTCCGGATCTCGCGGAGCAAGTTAGGCGACCGCAGAGGGAAGAGAGGCGCCCCCAGAGGATGGAGTGGCGCCCCAAGCAGACAAAAGCCGATGAAAAGTCATCGGCTGACGTGAACATGGTGTTCGTGCTCCCGTCAGAGTTTCGAGCACCCCAACAGGAGGAATTGGCCGTCGCGCAGCTGGATCTCGGCCCACGGCCAATCGTTTTCGAGAAGCCCAAGGAGAAGAGCTACAAACATTTGAAGGGATTATATCTCAAGGGCTTCATCAACGGCAAGCCTGTGAACAGGATGTTGGTCGACACTGGCGCTACAGTCAACTTGATGCCGTACTCTGTGCTGCGCCGACTGGGTCATTCTTCTGCTGATCTGATCAAGACCAATGTGATGCTCAATGACTTCAACGGACAACCATCAGAAGCAATGGGGGTTCTTAATGTGGAACTGACAGTGGGCCGCAAGACTGTACCGACATCGTTCTTCATCGTTAACAACAAGAGTACATACACGGTGCTGCTTGGAAGGGACTGGATTCATGCCAACTGTTGTATCCCCTCCACAATGCATCAGTACCTCGTCCAATGGGACGGCGATGAAGTAGAAGTGGTCCCTGCAGACGATTCCAGTGAAGTCTCCGTCGCGGATATGCATGCTTGGGATGCAGAAGGACAAGAGCCGATCTCAGGGATCGCCCTTGAAGACTGTGATCGGATCGAGGCGACAAAAAATGGATTGAGGCTGGTCTTATCCACTGGCCTCACAGAGTAAATGCATCCTGGCATGCCACGCGGTGTAATAGAAATAGCGAGGCCGATCCCGGCGATCGGTCCCAAAAAATAGGAAAATCCCGTTTGGGTTCGGAATTGTTACATCATGTACACACGATGGCCTGCTCTGGCAGTTGGCCACTCATCCACTATTTGATTTCGAATTATAATGGAAGTATAGAGGCGGCCAGCCCATGCGGTTGGCCAAATAATTTTTCTTGTCATCTCCCTGTGTTTGCCGCTGATCTTGCAGACAATGAAGACTCGCCTGCGTTCGCAGCTGGTTTCTCAGACGACGGCAAACTAGGATACGGGTTCACGTCAGCTGACGATTTGGAAGAAGTTGACATCGGTTCTGGGGATAAGCCACGGCCGACATTTATCAACAAAAAATTGGATCCGGTTTTGCGTGAGGAGATGATTGCATTACTGAAAGAGTATCGGGACTGTTTTGCATGGGACTACACTGAGATGCCCGGTCTGGATAGAAGCATCGTCGAGCATCGGCTCCCGCTCAAGAAGGGGTTTTGGCCGTTTCAGCAACCAGCACGTCAGATGAAGGCCGAAGTCCTAGAAGAAGTTAAGAAAGAGGTGGAGAAGATGCTGGATGCTGGGTTCATCAGGCCGTGTCGGTATGCAGAATGGATCTCCAGTGTGGTGCCGGTACAAAAAAAAGATGGCCGATGGCGTGTCTGCGTCGATTTTAGAGATCTCAACAGAGCAACTCTGAAGGATGAATACCCAATGCCTGTTGCAGAGACGTTGATCAATGCCGCTGCTGGCCACAAAATGATGAGTTTTATGGATGGCAATGCCGGTTACAACCAGATCTTCATGGCCCCAGAGGACGTGAACAAGACTGCGTTCAGAGTACCAGGTGCAGTTGGCTTGTTTGAGTACTTGGTTATGACCTTCGGACTGAAAAATGCCGGTGCAACGTACCAACGTGCTATGAATTACATTTTTCATGATCTCATCGGCAAGCTGGTAGAGATTTATATTGATGACGTTGTGGTCAAGTCCAAGTCAACTGCGGAGCATTTAGAAGATCTGTGTCAAGTTATGGAGCGGACTCGAAGGTTCGGGCTCAAAATGAACCCAAAGAAGTGTGCCTTCGGTGTATCGGCCGGTCAATTTCTGGGATTCCTGGTGCATGAACGGGGAATCGAGATTAGCCTAAAGAGTCAAGAAGCTGTGAAGACGATGAAGCCACCTACTACGAAGAAAGAATTGCAGAAGCTCATCGGTAAAATCAACTTTGTCAGACGGTTTATCTCTAATCTGTCTGGGCGCATTGAGCCGTTCATGGGTCTAGTGAAGATCAAATCTGATGATGAGTTTCGCTAGGGGGCAGAACAACAGCAAGCTTTCGATGAAATCAAAGAATATTTGTCAAAGCCTCCAGTGTTGGTTCCTCCTCAGCATGATAGGCCGTTCTATGTGTACCTATCCGTGGGTGACACTTCTATTGCTTCAGTGTTGGTTCAGAAGCATGACGGCCAGGAGAGGGTGGTTTTCTACCTCAGCAGACACATGTTAGATGCCGAGACCAGGTACCCTGAAATCGAGAAGCTTTGCCTTTGCTTATACTTTACATGTACAAAGCTTAGTCATATTTTGCTCTCGGCGGAAACAATTGTTATATGCAAATCAGATGTCATAAAGCACATGCTGTCGGCTCCTGTCCTGAAAGGCCGACTTGGAAAATGGATGTTTGCATTGTCAGAGTTTGATATCCGATACCAGCCTGCAAAAGCAGTCAAGGGACAAGCACTGGCGGATCTTGTTGCCGACAGGATCAGCACTGATATTGCTGCAGTATTTGTTCGTGCTTGGGCTATGTTCTTTGATGGATCGGCTTGTGATGATGGGTGCGGTGTGGGAATTCTGTTGGTCTCGCCTCGTGGGGCAACATATTCTTTTTCCTTCAGAATGTCTGCCTCATGCACCAATAATTTGGTGGAATATGAAGCCGTTCGCAAAGGGATGGAACTACTCCTTGAAGCTGGAGCAGAGGCGGTGGAAATTTTTGGGGACTCAAAATTGGTGATTTCCCAGCTCACAGAGGAATATAGATGTGAGAGCGAGGCTCTTTTCCCGATATGGATGCAGTGCCGTGAGTTGATGTCACAATTTAGATACATCAATTTCCACTGGATACGCAGGACTCTGAACAATGAAGCCAATGATTTGGCACATATGGCTTCCGGGTACAGGGAAGCAGCCGATGGAGTTGATGTGGAAGTTCAGTTTCTAGAACCCGGAGACTGGAGAGCCGATATTTTCAATTACTTGAAGGATTCGGCTCGGGGGGCACCCAGAAGGATAAGACTCAAGGCCATGAAGTATGTTCTGATAGGGGATGACATTTTCTACAGGACCTTGGAAGGACTACTGCTCAAATGTCTGGGGCCTTCAGAGTCGAATCGGCTCTTGCATGAGGTGCATGAAGGAGCCTGTGGTACTCACCAATCGGCTCATAAAATGAAATGTCTGATTAGGCGATCGGGTTATTACTGGCCCACTATGCTTGAGGATTGTTTCAAATATTACAAGGGATGTCAAGCATGTCAGAAGTTTGGCAAAATTCAGATAGTGCCAGCATCAGTGATGAATCCTATCATCAAACCTTGGCCATTCAGAGGATGAGGCATGGACATGATTGGACAGATCAACCCGTCGTCTAGCAAGGGTCACCAATGGGTCTTAGCTACCACAGATTATTTCACAAAGTGAGTAGAGGCAGTGCCCATGAGGTCAGTAGCATCGAGAGATGTGATCAGCTTTGTCAAAGAACACATCATTCACAGGTTTGGGATCCCTTAGACCATTACAACCGATGGAGGATCGGTCTTTATATCAGAGGAGTTCAGAAAGTTTGCCAATGACATGGGGATTAAGCTGATCAGATCATCTCCGTATTATGCCCAAGCTAATGGACAAGCTGAAGCATCCAACCAGAGCCTTGTCAAGCTCATAAAGAGAAAGATCGATGAATATCCTAGGCGCTGGCATGAGGTGTTATCAGAAGCTTTGTGGGCATATCATATTTCATGTCATGGGTCTACCAAGACATCACCGTACCATCTAGTCTACGGCCAGGACGCTGTGCTACCGTGGGAAATCACGGTTGGATCAAGGCGTGTTGAGTTTCAGAATGATCTATCTGCTGAACAGTATGCGGCCTTGATGAACGATAACGTGGAGGACCTGACAGAGCTAAGGCTTTGGTCGTTGGAAAAAATCAAAGAGAACAAAGCTAAAGTTGCCCGTGCATACAACAAGAAGGTCAAGCCTAAGGATTTCCGAGTTGGAGATCTGGTTTGGGAGGCGGTATTGCCATTGGGAACTAAAGACAAAAAGTTTGGTAAATGGTCTCCAACTTGGCATGGGCCGTACAAGGTTGATCAGGTTTTGCCTGGGAACGCATACATGCTCGAGGAATTGGACGGTGTCAAGTTTCCTGTTGCTGTCAATGGTCAGCATCTTAAGAGGTATTTCCCGAGCATGTGGGAAGGCGAGTAATGAAAGCCGATGACGTCCATCTGGCTATATCACGACGGGCCAACACGTTGAGTTGGCCAGTAAAAAAAATGAAGGAAAAAGAAAAATCATGAAAGGCCAACACGTTGAGTTGGCCAGTAAAAAAAAAAAGAAAAAGACAAATCATGACGGGCCAACACTTTGAGTTGGCTAGTAAAAAATATGAAAAGCGAACAGCCGATGTGTGACCATCGACTTAAGATGTTTTAAAAGAATAGTTACAAGTCTCAAATTAACAGGTGGTACTAATTCTCTCTTGAGCCTATCTACTGGTTCAGGAACTCCACTATGGCATGGATGGCTTCAGTATGGACGGCGTCTGCTCGTGCTACAATCGCTTCGTCATCCTTGTCATCGCCTGTGACTATCTGCCGACTCAAGGTGCTGATGTCTGCAAACTCTGCTTGTATCTGCTTGGCTATTTCCTGGGTTTCTTGCTTGGAGTTTGCGATGGAGGTTTCTTCGGCCTGGATGAGTTCTTTGGTAGTGCGGACCTTTTCTTCGAGTTTCGCTAGCTCTCTCTTCAGGAGGTTGAGTCGGTTCACATTGGCAGATACGTCAGCTTTGATATCTAGAGTTGCCTTCTTCTGGTTGAGGGCCTTGCACTTTTGGGTAATGTCAGCTTTTAGAGAAGTTTGAGAGCGACGTGCTTCCATCCTTTGTTGTGCTTTACTGACTTCTATCCGAAAGAACGGGAGGTTGCTGGCCGACCAGAGCTTGATTTGCAATGGCTCTGGAAGTTGGGATTCTATTTGCTCGAAAATGTTCTTTATTTTGCTGGAATCGTTAACCAGAGCGGTGATTGGAGCGGATAGAAGATCCTTGATGAGAAGAAGCTGATGTGTCAAGTTGGTCGATTGCTGCAGAGATAATGTTTCTGCTCCAGGGATAATCAGACCCATTGATGCCGGGTCGAAGGAAAGCAAACCTGAAATGTCAAAGCTCTATGGACATCTTTGGAGTTAGAACAAGGTGCATTTATGAAGTTATCGGCTGGTTCAGAATTGGTTTTGTGATGTCACCTGTTCTGGAGAAGAAGTGTTGGTCGGTTCAGGAGCAATCGTCCCATCAGAGCTAGTATTAGCGTCAAGAGCATCGGCTGTGTCAGCTTGTTCTTCGTTTGTATCCATTAGTGCATCAGGAGTTGCAGCCGTCTCATGTTGATTCAGGCCTTCTGCATTGGAGGTTTCTTCAGCTGCATCCTGAAAATAGAATTACAGTCAACCAGAGTATATATGTCTGAAATAAAGAGGAGGTTTTTGAATGATGAGTTACCTGGTTGGTGTTGGACTCTGATGGGCTCGGAGAAGTTGGTACTGGTTTCTTGATCACTCGCCTGGTGATCATCTTCCTTTTCTTGGTCAAGACTCGGGGGGCAACTACTGCAGAAGTTTGTCTTCGTTTGAAAGCTGACTGAATTAAGTTTGGCTGGATAGTCATTATCACTTTCTTCATTGGTGGTAATCCTTTGCAGAAAAGTACATCAGGAGCAGTTGGAAGAAGGTGAAACGGTTCCCCAGTACTGGTTATGGGTTCTGGGCCATCTTGTTGCTGCTAACAGGATGAGCAGGATTAGCCAAGAGAAAAGGATAGGGGACTTAGGAGGAATTAAATGCACAAATTCAGTACCTCTTCCTCGGGGATTACATATTCAGGATCGATTTGCTGCAGTCGAGGACCTAGAGCTTTTCTGAAAACATGAGTTCTCCACATGTTCCACCAAGTATCAAAGCCGATTGATGAAGAGATAAAGAACAGATCGGCTGGTATTGGGATGTGGAAGTCATCAAACATGCTGTAGCATCTTGAACTGGTGATACCATCGGGCAGATCGGCTCTGCTCTCCACCAAGTGGTGAATATGGAAGTGGGGAGGGACCTGTCCTAGACCAAGTTGCCGAGCTGCTACGACTGGCTGGTAAGATTCATAGCCTGGCTTGATAATTCTATTAGAGGTGCTGATGCCAACAGGAAGGAAGCTAGGTCGAATCATCAAAGAATACAGATGACGAGTGCTGTCGTCATCGGCAAAGTTATCTAATCTAAAGGCAGTTGGGTTTTCGAAGGATTCAGATTCAGTAAATGGGAAATATAGGGGATTATCTAGTCCTTTGTAGAAGACTCTGAACCAGTTTGCTGCATCTGCTGAATTTAGTTTACTGCCAGGAAGACTGAATAAAGCTTGGCCATAGCTTGTGCATCTAATTGGTTTGCCACTCTCATCAGGGAAAGAGTTCTTGGTCAGGCCTTGGAAGTTGGGAATATGATGCTGGAAGTACAGCTGTGCCCATAACTGAATGAACCACCAAGGGCCTCCAGTTCTCAGTTTCTTGTGGTTGAGCAGATTGGATGTCATTAAGTGGAGATATCTATATGTTTCTCCAAGAAAAAGTTTGCCTAGGCCAGTGTGATTACCATGGGCCAGGTGATAGGCCAAGGGGAGATAGTTCTTAGTTGGAGCTAAAGAAGGGCCACAGAAGATGAAGTGCTCTAGCCAAAGATTTAAAAATACTGTGTGTTCCTTCTCAGTCACTGGACCTTTTGTTTTCATGTGCTGACTCATGTAAGTACCCCAGTTTGTGCAGTTGACTTTGGAAGAAAGTTTAAAGGGGACTTCTGCCATTTTGTGAGCAGCAGGATTAGGAGAGCTAATGTCTAGTCCGGTGATCATGACAACATCTAACAGAGTAGGGGTCATGGGTCCATGACCAAAAAGGAAACAATTCAGAGCATCAGACCAGAAATAGCCGATGGTTTTCAGAAGATTTTCGTCTTTGTCAAGGGGTGACAGTGATAAGCTAAGTGCATCGGCTATGTTCAAATCTTGCCACAAGGGCATGTGGGCATTTGCTACTCTGTTATAGCATGTTATCCAGCTTTCAGGTGGATTAGGCCAGGCTCTTAAGCAGTCAGCCCAGAGGTTCAAATCAATGTTTTGACTCACAAAAGGGATCCTATTTTCTTCACAAGAGATCAAATCTGTGGGGGTTTCATGGGTTTGTGGGCCAAGACAGAAAGATTTTGGGTTGAAGGGATGCGGTAGAAGGATGTCTGACACCTGGAGTTCAGAAGTTCAGAAATATGCGTTTGGTGTCATGTTTCAGAGTTTCAGTTTCAGAAGCTTAGTGAGCTGAAGAAAACTAAAAGATTAGGCTGAGTATTACCTTCAGGCCGTGGATTGCCGCATCATTAGAGCTTGTTGTCTGAACTGCAGAATCCGCCATGGTCACAGATCTGTTGACTTAGGGTTTGATTGCTGGAGATTCTGATTCGAATTCCGGCTGTTTGGGGAGTTTTTGCTCGGATTTGTAGAGTTTGGTTTTCGAATTACACTCGAATTTAAGAGTGCGTCGAGTTCGGTTCAAGCTGGAAGCGATATTCTACTCTTGTGCGGGTTACTTTTAGTTTGAACTTCGTCGGCTCTTGGATATTTATGGAAGCCTGATGCGTTGCCATCGGCTTTTTTTGGGAAAGTAAATGAAGACACACGAAATTGGGGAAACTCGATTTCATTAAAAAGGAAAGATCATTACAAGGAAAGCCGATTCTACAAAGGAATCAATCCTTCGGCTTTGAGGTCCTATTCTTATGATGCTACCTATATCTACCAGTCGTAGGTGTCTGAGCACCTGCGGCGCTTCAGGCTTCGCGACGGTGCGTCTCCACCATCGTCGTCGTCATCATCGCCGTCGTCGCCGCTGCTGCTACCATCGTCCTCGGCGCTGCTGCTGCTTCGTCCGCTGCTGCTGCTACTGCTGCTTCCTTCTTCGTTCCCTCCAAGGGGGCCTTGAGGAATTGGTGGGGGTTTCCCCCTGCCACCGTGTCGTCACTGGTGGAAGAGCCGATCTCTTCGATGGAGTCGGCTCCTTCCCAGGAGAAGGTATCATCCTCGCTGCTTTCCAGTTCCTCATGGAGCAGGAACTGGAGGTCTTCTTCCCCTTCAGTTGTGGGTTCGTCCTCCTCGGAGGCGACCCCGAAGTCGAACTCCTCTGCGTCCCAGTGCAGAGGAGCCAGCGCCTCGTAGGCCGCTGTTGGGTCCACTCAGGGGTCGGCTCTCGGCTCTCTGGGATGGAGTCGATGGAGGAGGCCGAGAGGGAGGAAGAAGAAGAAGGGGAAGAGGAAGAAGAAGAAGAGTCTCCGAACGAGTTGGAGCCGGAGGAGGAAGAGATGGCCATGGCTGTTGGAGGATTGGGGTGGTTTCTGTGCTACTGGCTTTGGGAAGAAGATGGAGTTTTGCTGTGAAGAGGAGCCGATGCAGAGGGAGGTTAAATAGTAAAAAGATAGAAGATGGATCGGCAGTTTCACGTTCTACGAGGAGCCAGTTGCAGAGATGTTGCGTCTTCCTTAGTGGTTGCAGTATGATTAATGAGCATTAACGGGAAGATGAAGCGACGGATTGGTTTTGGAACTATCGTTGCCAAAACCAGGGGGGCATGTGTTATCTCCATAAATTAACAGGGTTAATTTATGGGCCGAAAGCAAGATGGGCTTAAAGCAGAAGATTGAGGAAGGGTTGTAAATCGGCTCCTGCGTGAGCGTATGGGCCACATTGGCCGTGTATCCTTAGATTTAGTTCAAGATTAGAGATAGAGTCCAATCGGGACAAGATTAGTTTAGATTGTTTACCAAGTCTTCGGACTATAAATATGTATCCTTTGTTATTCGTAAAAGGAGCGTCATCACGACTCGCAAACAACAACTCTCGGCGCATCGCCACCCCTAATCCTAGGGTTTCAACCAAGTAAGTGCCATGTTGCCCTGATCGCTTCTTGCGATCAGGGCAGTATTGTTCTTGCTTTTACCTTGGTATTACTCGTACTGAAGCGTTTTTGATGGCGAGTAGTACTAGTTATCATGATGTTCGTAGCATGGCTTTTAGTAAATCTCTTGTGCTTTGTTGCTTATCATCTGCGAATATCATGTTGTCTCTGTGTAGTCACGTTTCAATCTCTCGCTAGTTCTTATCGCCTAGAACTAGTCGCACAGGGACAACACCCTGCTTCTTTCACGTTTAGTAGATCCGATCTGTTATGGTTTGCTCTTATCTTAAGAGTTGGCATAATATCTGCTGGGTTAGGCCTTGCAAACGGATTGGATGATCCGGTGGCGTAGTAGATGCTTTATCTTAGCCTTGATAGGGATTGTTCCGGGAATCGGCTCTTGCTAGTTCTTAGGCCTCTGTTTTAGGGTGTGGTTTAGTTGTCTGTTACGTTCGCTAGGCCCAGTCACGTGTAGGATGTTCCGATCTAGCAGTGAGACTGTTACCATCATGGGTTAAGATTAATCGGACTTGATTGAAGCAGTTTTATAGTGACTTGCTCTATTTATCATATCCGGATACAATCAGATCCCGTCTGACACCGGGACTCGATCGGTTCTTCAAAGCCGATGCAAGAGTCGTCCCGGGGAGCCGACCACGGCTCGGACTTACGTTTACACGTGTCTTTGTATGCAGGAAACTGTTCGGAGCACGTCTACACCCTCCTGATCGGGTATAGGTCAGGTGGCACGCCCGGTTTTCACACATCCTCCGGGCGCGTGACGGAATTTGCAGGCCGTTGACGAGGGAGCAGTGCTTGCCAGCGCACCAGCAACCTCCCGGCTCTTCGTGTTGCCCGTCATTGCTCGCCGGTGGGTTTCGGTCGACAACAATCTCGGGGAAGATTCGACTGTGTTGCCGGTCGACCCGGTGTCGATGGGTTGGCTCAAAGGGTTGGTTTTGTTTCTCCTTGTGGCCATGATGCTGGCCAAGGCAAGGGTAGGTGGTGCGCGAGTAGCACTTGGATGTTGTGATCACTGCGCATACACGAAGGGTCGTCGGCACGCGGCGTCGTGCACACACCTGTGTGCCGCGAACGTGCTTCCGGGCATGCGGGTGCCACACTCATCCTGCTCTTTCGGCACGGTCAAGGATTACACACAAAGGGTTCTACACGTTCTTCACGGCGTTGCTCGTGGATCTACGCGTTCTACGCGATAATCAACCTGCAACAACTAATTAACTAATGCAAACTACGCCCTACGCACCAAAACACGCGAATCGCACGGCGCGGACACCACACCGGCGATTGCGACTTTGCAAAGCAAAAACCACATCACGGTCACCGCGAAGGGCCCAGTAGCGCTCATGGGAAGCGGAAGGTGTAACCAACTATTCCGTGGAGATTTGCACGCGCAAAGGCGGCTCATAGGCAGGGTACATTTCGGTCGATGCTGGTTACAGGCACAGGGGACCGGGGCATGGGCTTAGGGAGGCTCACTGTGGGCTCGGGGTGGACTCGCGGGACACGATGAGGTGGCCGGGGTTCTGTGTGGGATAGGTCGCAGTGCAGGGGTCGCAGGGCATGGAAGCCGAGGTTCGCCGGCACATAGTCGACGTCGGGATTCAGATCTTGGATGAAGAGGACATCGGGTCAGAGTGGATGGTGGTGACTCCTCTAGCGAAGTTCTGGCGCGGCGGCTCCAGCAACGAGGGGCTCCTAGCTTGGTGGCGGGTCGACGCGAGGAAGGCGAAGGCGAGGTCGATGCGGTCGCCGGCGGTCGCAGAATGGGGACGTCGTCGAGGGAGGAGGCCGGCACCGGGCTGGATGTCAACGAGGGCGGCGCCGGGGAGGTGCGGCCGGAGCAGGGCGTGCAGCCGGCACTTGGCAGCGTGCAAGGTAGAGAGGAGAGGCGGCGGCGGCTGCGGGGAGAGGGAGAAGGCTGGCTAGGGTTTGGGACCGGGCGGCCCTCTTTTATACGGCATTGGGCATCTAGGACGGGGCCCACCAGGGGCGCGGCATCGGTGCGGGCGGCGGCTGGACGTGCGTGCCTGCGCGCGGGTGCGCGTCGCGCAGCAGGGCGCCGAGCCGAAGGTGAGGGGAGGGGCCATAGTGCCCCGCGGGCCCGGGCGGTCAGAGGTGGAGGCGCAGTAGGGAGGTTGGTCCGATGTGGGCTGGTGGAGGCTGGGCCTTGGGCCGGTTTAGGGGGTTAGGTGTTATTCTTTTTCCTTTTTTTATTTTCCAGCCTTTTCCTTTTCCCAATCTGGGTTTTAAACATGTAATTGCTTAAGTGGTTCCACTGTTTTAGTTAGGGTTTCTAACGGGGAGTTAATTAGTAGTTAATCTATTCAATTAACACTCATTCAAAGCTCGAGGGAAACCAACTCATAGAGATACAAACAAGGTTTTATTTAGTAAAAATAGAGATTAGAAGAGAAGGAAGAGAGGTTAAGCACCCAACAACACATGCAACGTAGTTTCTAGAAAAAGTTTTAAAATTTTGCGATATTTGCTATTTTAAAAATGTGGGTCGTTACAGTTATCTTCAGGGCTACTTATTGGACTCGACATTGGACTCTGTTGCAGAGAGAGAACAACAAACCATTCTTGAAGTGGGCGTGTCGTGCTCTTGAAACCATGTCCATGGAGGTATTCGCCAAGAACGTATGGTCGTCGTTTAAGAGGATCTCTTCTTAATCTATTCTCTCTTTAAGAGTTTGTTCTCCTAAATCAGTTGTGTACTTTGGCTGAGTGTACTTTAAAAGTACAGAGGCCGGAACATTATTTCATCTTGAAATAAAGCTTCCTTTATCCAAAAAAAAAATCTTCAGTCTAGGATATTTAGAATTCAGTCAAATTAGTTGATCGTTTCGCAGGACTATTGGTGGTTCGGTTTAGAGTTTGATGGCCTACATTGTATGGGCATAAGGCTATCAATGACCATCTCCTTGGCAGATTATAAGTGCTGGTATCGTTATCTAGAAAAAAGCTTCTCAACATTAGCACGACACTTACCATCTCTGCTCAGTACTCACTGCTTTTTATCATCACGTAAGGTCCAAATCTAGACATAATGTTTCATTGATTCCGATCAAATCCAACATTTCATAGATGATCTATAATATTCCTATAAATATTTGCCAAATATTTTAACTAAGTATAAAAGGCAAAATCGTGTCCTCTTTTGACAGTTAATCTTAGAAAGCAGTGTAATTGCCTTTTCAATAATATTGGATCAAGTATACAATATGTTTTCTGTTCTTTGTCATATTCTCAGGCTCTTACCACATACAAACCACCAGCAATCTAAAAAGGATAATTAGCCAATATTGACATAAAATAGCACATCTAGATTGCCCTGGTGTTGGCGTTCCTTAGCCTATCAGATATAGATCCACAAGCGCACAGATACGCGTTGTAGCCTTTCACCTGAAGGAGTATCCCAGGGTATCGAAATCCATGAGGAACGAGGAGTATACCATACAGAGCAAGAACAGAACTAGCGAAGCTAGCTATGTGGAGACTTTAGACGGGAGAGCAGGTTCTTCACCAGAATTATGTCAAGGAGCTTTACTAAGCGTATAGAGATCTAGTCTTGTCACGAGAACTTAGACACCAAACCTGTAGCACCACTGCCAGGCACCAGAGTGCTGATAACCCACCCGAGAAAGGCGGGTACTATAGTATTCGGCTATGCGTCGGCGAGACTATCCGGACGACGGGACGGATTACAGAGGCCTCTAGAGCTGTTCACCAAAAGAGGCTACCGGCCATAGCTGCGTGGGATAGCTGACTCACCAAGGTAAACTCTAACTATAGATCCCGTCGAATCTACGAAAAAGAGCTTACTACGAACTGGTTATAAGCCAATCAGTATGCAAAGACTATATAGCTAAGCTATAAGTATGCACGAGGCACCCGTAAACGGACAAGAATAAATGCTATTTAAGAAAGTAATGTAACAATGAAATAATAAAGACAAAGCACAAGGAACTTTACTCAATCCTGAATATGAATAACCTTCCTCTGAGATTACAAGCTTGGGGTCGAAGGGTGACTTCACTCCTTCACTTGCACCCCGCTACTCTCCTTGGAACAAGAGATGACTCCTCCACAAGCTTGAGGAAGCTTCACTTCTCCACTAACACTACACACACACCTTTGAATGGTACACCCAAGAGTGGGGGCTATTCTAATGATTCACCACACACTCTCCAAGTGAATGAGAGGGGCTATTTATAGCCTTGGAGAGGTAGGGGGTAGCTTGGCTGCCACTCCTCTTTGTGGTTAAGGTAGTTACGACGGTTGGAGGGGGATGAGCTTGGCCAGGCGGCCAAGCTAGGCCGGGGCGGCCAGGGATGGCTGGGCGGCCAGCCCCTATCCCCCTCTCAGCCTTCCGATACTCCACGGACGGTGTAGATCTTCCCTCAGGGGCGGTTTCGACAGTTAACATCCGAAGGTGTACTTTCTCCAACGGATTGGTGATGTGGTGATCCTTCCGATGCCCACGTGGACAGTCTCCTGGGAAATCACGTGGATCGATGATATGGACAGCATGTACAGCTCTCATGAGGAAACTGGCCCTGAGCTGGCCCCTGGCCTGGCCGGGCGGCCAAGTGGGGCCGTGCGTCCATGGTTGGCCGGCCGACCAGGGGTGGCTGGCCCTCCGGCCCTGCCTTCCCCTAGATTGCCTCCTTTTGCCATGTGTTGCTCCTGTTTTGTCCTACATTCAAATATTTCACCAAAATTCATGGAACTAGTGAAATTATATGAATTTTGCATAGAGGAACATCTCAAATCATGAAATGTTGATGGTCGGAACTGGTTATAACGACCATCAACACCCCCCCCCACACACTTAGATCTTTGCTCGTCCTCGAGTAAAGTAGAGTAAGAACATGTCGAGGGCATAAAGTGACTATAATCTTAGCCAACACAATAATCACTCCCAAGTTTGTTCATTTTACTCCAGATTTCAATGTGTCTACATTCTAATTTTGAGATGTTGAAACAGAGAACGAATTGTAAAGATTATCACAGGTCTCCCCCAACTATGAACAAAAGAGGTCTTCCTGTTTTCAAGATCATCTCTCAGACACTCGAGGATAACTATCCTCCTGTTTCATTTCCTCCTAATTTACCTTTGAGTGGAGCTTGCAAGGATCATAGCTGTCTCACCCTGTTTTTATCACTAAGTCAAACTGAGTGTCATGTAAAAGTATGAATCAAATCAAAGATCTCTGGCTATGTGCATGTGTGATGGAGCAATGTTGATGAGCAGGTTTATTTCCCTGTGATGCGAGAGGGGGGCACAGAGTTTTTTTTTACTCAACTCCTGCCTTCTTCCTCCCTTTTTGCATGATTGACGAGGGATTTCAAAGGGCTTTTGCCTTGCTGCTCATAGAATCTTGTGGTGTTATCGTGTTCGTGATAACCAAAGATCTTGAATGATTCTAACTATATCGTGGCACACCTTTTGACAAAGTTCAAAACAGTTAGAGAAGCCTTTGCTGTGTGAAAGTTTATAGATATGGCATTGGTAGGATAAACATATATCTTGAGAACATTGGAAATGAGCATGCCTGATTATTTGAGAAAAATAAAACTCTTTACTCATGCAAAGAGATAACTGCAATAAACCTTCAGCATCCATATCTCAAGATTCAACATCTTAAATTAAAGTGGGTCCCTACTTCAAGGTATCCAGGAGTGAATTTACTTAAACATAGGGAGTGAAGATTGTATAAGCAGAGACATGGGTCAACTTCTATGTTCATGCAGAGTTGACTTCTATTCAAATTTCATATACGTAGAGTACATATGCACCAGAATTAAAAAATTTACGAAGTCACCTGGTTTTGGTGCGAGATCGACGTGAGGATGAACAAATTGAACCTGACTTAAGTCGAGAGGCCCAGAACTCGATCGAAGGGCCTTGTTACAGGGTCTTTCGAACTTAAATCTGATTCAAATTTTTTTTCTACTCTGAGAGTTTTGGCGAATGCACGTCAATGTGTACAACTTTTATTCCGCAACGTGGCAGCCCGAACGGCCAGACCAGGCCGGGCAGCCAGGCCAGGCCGGGCGGCCAGCACGTTTCGCCGTTGTCCGTCGATCCTTCTCGTGTAGTTCGGGAGGTTCCTGCAGGTTAGTTCTCTCGCGTTTTTTTTTCTACAGGGTTAGTGACTGAGATGGGGGAAGGGTAATTTCCTTCCTCCCACACTTGTTTCAAAGGAAGGGAAATTCAACTTTATTGAAATAAAATGGAAAGGCGCTAGAGGTTACAAAAGCAAACTAAAACTAGAACAAAGAAACAACAAAATTTAGAAAAGTAAACCTAAACCTAAAAAGTGCCTAATTTATTATGAAGCCCTGGGCATTCACAGGGGTAGATCATAAATATCAGCATGCCCAGTGGCTTCAGCAATGCGGCGGAGCTTGTTTGAGAGACCCTTTCTCAGGGTTTCCATCTTATCCTGGATCTCTCACTTCCAGAGCTCCGTCTCTGCGCAGTGAGCTTCCATCTTGTACATCTTCCACTCCATCACTGTGTAGTCCTCCCGAAGAGACTCGTAAGCCTCTTTCTAACCCTTCTCCTCCTTCTTGTCCGAGTCCTCGAAGAAACCCAGCGGATCCTTGATCAAGGGAGGTTTTGCACCTCTCTTGATAGTCCTACGCGGGGGAGTGGAATCAATCGACTCATCCACTAATGCATCCCCTTTGTAGGGCTTCACCTGGGAATGAGGACCTTCCCATAACCCGTGGGGGTCCTTTCCCATGGATCGTGTAGGTTGGCGAAGGTGGTGCCCCGCCGCTCTCGTACTCCCGGGTTGGTTCTTCCGGTAACAGCTTCCTAGTAATCGGCGCCTTTGGCGTGATTGCACCGGTGACCGGCGCGGGTTGAATCCGCCCGGAACACCTTCTTGGATATGGTTGGTGTCAGAGACAGACCGGGGGGAGCCCGTCCCATGCTACGCGAACGTGCAGGGGAAGGCGCACGGCCACGAGAGGGACCTTCGCCTGGTCGGGCGGCCAGGAAGCTCCGGGCGGCCGACCCAAGCTGGGCGGCCATCTGTGGCCGGGCGGTGAAGCGTCCCCTCATGAGAGAAGACTTAAAAGTGATACAATATCAGTCCCAGGAGGCTGATAACACTTTTATTACATCAGATGGTACATCACCGTACAACTCTATGCGAAAGTGGGCAGTGAAGCGCCACTATCGCGAGGATAACAACTAACACCCACACAACGATATTAACTACGAAGAGGGGCTCATCAGAGTCTTGCGCCATGTGGAACTTCCTACGGGTGACCCTATCCATAGGCAAGGTTGGGTGCAGGACGGAACCTCTACTCGACGTCTTCGGGAACAAAGTCTGGGTCTTCCTCTGTAAAAAATTAAGAATGGGGTGAGTACAAACATACTCAGCAAGTCCAACCACACCCACGGAGGGGGTATAAACAGAGTATTATGCACAGGTGTTGTCGGTCAAAACCCACCGGCGAGTAGCGACAGGCAACACGAAGAGCCAGGAGGTCGCCGGGGCGCTGGCAGGCACTGCTTCCTCGGACAACGGCCTGCAATCCGGCACACACCGAAGATTCCGGAGAATGTAAGGCGTGCCACCTAACCTATACCTGATCAGGAAGGTGCGAACGTGCTTTAAACGATTTGCCTGCATGCACAATCACGTGTAAACATTAGTCCGAGCCGTGGTCGGCTCCCCGGGACGACTCTTGCATCGGCTTTTAAAGAACCGATCGAGTCCCGGTGTCAGATTGGATCTGCATATCCAGATGATAACGGATAAAGCAAATAACTGTAAAGCTGCTTCAATTGAATCTAGCTAATCTAATCCATGACGGTAAAAGCTTCACTGCTAGATCGGAACATCCTACACGTAGTTAGGCCTAATGAACATAATAAATAACTAAACCTTAACCAGAATAGAGGCCTAAGAACAAGCGAAAGCCGATTCCCGGATAAATTCCCTGTTTAGACTAAGGCAAAGCATCTAATACATCACCGGATCATCCAACCCGTTTGCAAGGCCTAACCTAGCAGATATTACGCCAATTCTTAAGTATAAGAACAAACCATAACAGATTAGATCTACTAGATAGAAAAGAAGCAGGGTGTCATCTCTATGCAACTAAACCTTCGTAATGAGAATCAGCTTAAGATCAATGCATGAACGCATAGAGAAAACATGATAATCGTAGATGGTAAACAACAAGAGCATGACAAATCTACTAAAATTCATGCTACGAACATCAAGATAACTAGCACTACTCTCCATAAAAACGCTTCAGTACGAGTAATACCGAGGTAAAGGCAAGAACAATGCTGCCCTGATCTCAAGAATACGATCAGGGCAGCATGGCGCTTACTTGGATGAAACCCTAGAATTAGGGGTGGCGGTGCACCGAGAGTTGTTGTTTGTAAACGTGATGATGTTCTCCTTTTTATGAATATCATAAGGTACATATTTATAGTCTGGAGACTTGGGAAACAATCTAAACCTAACGCATCCAAATCGGACTCTATCTCTAATCCAAACTAAATCTAAAGATACATGGCCTGCACGGCTCAGATACTCACGCAGGAGCCAATTCTCAAGCCTTCTTTAATCCTTGCTTCAAGCCCAACTCGCTTGCGGCCTAATTTATGGCGATAACACATGCCCCCTGGTTTTGGCAATGATAATTCCAAAACCACTCTGCCGCTTCATCTTCCCATTAATGCTCATTAAAACACATTGCAACGACCAAGGAAGATGCAACGTCTCTGCAACTGGCTCCTCGTGGAACGTGAAACTGCCGATCCATCTTCCATTTTTTTACTATTTAATCTCATCCCGAATCGACTCTTTTCACGGCAAACTCATCTTCCTCCCAAAGCCAAGTAGCGCAGAAAACCCCAACCTTCATCAGCCAGTAGCCATGGCGATTTCCTCCTCCTCCGGCTCCAACTCCATCGGCTATTCTTCTTCCCCTCCTTCTTCCCCTTCTTCTTCAAACCTTTCTGCCTCTTCCCTCAACTCCATTCCAGAGAGTCGGGAATCGACGCCAGAGTATGACCCGGTGGCGGCGTAAGAGGCGCTCGCTAATCTACACTGGGATGTAGAGGAGTTCGACTTCGGGATCGCCTTCGAAGACGACGAGCCCCAAACTGAAGGCGAAGACCTCCAACTCCTGTTCCAGGAGGAGTTGGAGAGTAGCAGCGAAGAAGGCTCCTCCTCGAACGGAGCCGATTCCTCCTCGGAAGAGGAGATCGGCTCCTCCTCCAGCGACAATGACCCGATGGGAGGAAAGCCCTTCCGATTCCTCGGGTCCTCCAAGGAGGACAGCGAGGAAGAGAGCGGCGGCGGCGGCGGCCGGAGCAGTGACGCCGAGACCGACGGCGGCAGCAGCGCCTTTGACGGCGCCAGCGACGACGATGACGACGACGACAGCAATGACGGAGATGCGCCAGCCTGAAGCCCCAAGCGCCGTAGGTACTAGGTACCTACGAGCGGTAGATGTAGGTAGTAGTATTGTAAAGCCGAAGGATTTCTTCCTTTGTCAAATCAGCTCTTCTGTAAAAATCCAGCTTTTAATGAAGTTTATTATTCCTTAATCTCACTTGTTTGAATCATCCCCCAAAAAGCCGATGGCACCGCATCATGCCTCATTAATATCCAAGAGCCGATAAAATTCAAACTGGAACCAACCCGCATAAGAACAGAACACCATTTCCACTTTGAATCCAACTTGAAATAGATACTCTAAATCCGAGGGCAATTCGAAAATCCCACTCTATAAGTTCAAGGACTCTCCAAGCATCCAAAATTCGAATCAGAGCCCGCAAAACAACCAAACCCTAAGTCAGCAGATCTGAACCATTGCGGACTCTCCAGCTTAGACAACGAATTCTGCAACCGATGATGCGGCAATCT
Source organism: Panicum virgatum (assembly GCF_016808335.1). Lineage (NCBI taxonomy): Eukaryota > Viridiplantae > Streptophyta > Magnoliopsida > Poales > Poaceae > Panicum > Panicum virgatum. The sequence goes on from NC_053152.1 coordinate 50,985,150, forward strand.
GCGGCCTGAAGGTAATATTCAGCCTGCCCTTTTAACTTTCTTCAGCTTATCAAGCCTCCAACAAACTAAACTCTGAAATATGACACCACATGTAAATTTCTGAATCTCTGAACTTCAGGTGTCAGACATCCTTCTGCCGCATCCTTCCAATCCCAAGTCCTTTTGTATTGGCCCACGAACTTATGAAAATCCCACAGATTTAATCTCCTATGAAGAAAATAGGATCCCTTTCATAAGTCAAAACATTGATCTGAATTCCTGGGCCGACTGCCTAAGAGCCTGGCCCAATCCACCTGAAAGCTGGACTACATGGTATAACAGAGTAGAAAAAGCTCATATGCCTTTGTGGCAGGAGTTAAACATAGCTGATGCACTTAGTTTATCATTGTCTCCTCTCGACAAAGATGAAAACCTTCTGAAGACCATCGGCTATTTTTGGTCTGACGCTCTGAACTGCTTTCTCTTTGGGCACGGGCCCATGACCCCTACTCTGCTAGACGTTACCATGATCACTGGCCTTGACATTGAATCTCCTAACCCTGCTGCTCACAGAATGGTAGAAGTCCCCTTCAAACTTTCATCCAAGGCAGACTGCACAAACTGGAGCACTTACATGAACCAGCACATGAAGACAAAAGGCCTAGTAACTAAAAAGAAACACACAGCCTTCTTAAATCTCTGGCTAGAACATTTCATTTTCTGTGGTCCTTCCTTAGCTCCAACTAAGAATTACCTTCCTTTGGCCTACCATCTGGACCATGGTAATCACACCGGCCTAGGCAAACTTTTCCTTGGAGAAACATACAGATATCTCCACTTGATGACAACTAATTTGCTCAACCAAAAGAAACTCAAAACTGGAGGCCCTTGGTGGTTTATTCAGTTATGGGCACAACTCTACTTTCGGCATCAGACCCCAAACTTTCAAAGTCTGACCAAGAATTCCTTCCCCGATGAGAATGGCAAGCCAATTAGATGCACCAGCTATGGCCAAGCTCTATTCACTCTTCCTGGCAGTAAACTGAACTCAACAGATGCGGCAAACTGATTTAGAATTTTCTACAAAGGCCTAGACAATCCCCTTTATTTTCCATTCACTGAATCTGAAGCCTTTGAGAACCCAACTGCCTTCAGGCTGGATAGTTTTGCCGATGACGGCAGCACTCAGCATCTGTATTCTTTAATGATCCGACCTGGCTTCCTTTCTGTTGGCATCAGCACTTCCAACAGAATCATCAAACCAGGTTATGAGACTTATCAACCGGTCATAGCAGCTCGGCAATTCGGCCTAGGACAAGTCCCTCCCCACTTCCATATTCACCACTTGGTGGAGAGTAGAGCCGATCTACCTGACGGTCTTACCAGTTCAAGATGCTACAGCATGTTTGACAATCTCCATATTCCAATACCAGCCGATCTATCTTTTACTTCCTCGTCAATCGGCTTCAACACTTGGTGGGAAATGTGGAAAACTCATGTATTCAGAAAAGCATTAGGCCCTCAACTGTAGCAAATTAATCCTGAATATATGGTCCCCGAAGAAGAGGTACTGAATCTATGCACTTATTCTCTCTAAATCCTCCATCCCTTTACTGGGCTAATCCTTGCTCACCTCTCTTACAGCAACAAGATGGTCCAGAACCTGTGACCAGTAATGGGGAACCATTCCACTTTCTTCCAACTGCCCCTGATGTTCTTTTTTGTAAGGGATCGCCGTCGATGAAGAAAGTAATAATGACTGTTTAGCCGGACGTACTCCAGTCGGCTTCTAAGCGGAGACAAATTTCTGCAAATGTTGCCCCCCAAGTCCCGACTAAGAAAAGGAAGATCATCGCGAGACGAATCATCAAGAAAACAGCACAACCTTCCCCGAGTCCATCAGAATCTAACTCCAACCAGGTAATTTATCTTTCATGAAACTTCTTCCTTATGCATATATACTCTAGTTGATTGTAATTCTATTTTCAGGATGCAGCTGAAGACATCCCCAGTACTGAAATCCCAAAACAACATGAATCATCTGCAACTCCTGATGCTCTGGTGGAGATGCGTGAAGGGCAAGCTGACACAACCAATGCTCTTGTTGTTGCCTCAAACTCAACTGGAACGATCGCATTCGGACCGACCATTGCTCCTTCTTCAGAATAGGTAACACTACAAGAGTCAATTTTAAATCAGCCGATAACTCCATCAATGCACTTTGCCCTCAAACTAACTCCAATATTTTCACAGGGCTTTGATATTTCAAACTTGCTCTCCTTTGACCCAGCATCAATGGGTCTGACTACCCCTGGAGCAAAAGTACCATCTTTACAGCAATCGGCTAACCTGGCAGATTAGCTTCAACTCATCAAGGATCTGCTAACTGCTCCAATCAATACTCTGGTTGATATTCCAGTAAGATAAAAGAAATCCTTGAGCAGATAGAATCCCAACTTCCAGAGTCACTTCGAGTCAAGCTTTGGCCAGCCGGCCATCTTCCCTTCTTTCGGGTAGAAGTGAAAGCAGCGCAACAGAGAATAGAGTTACGTCATTCTCAGATCCCTCTGAAAACGACATTGCTCAGAAGTGCAAACTGCTCAACCAAAAGAAAGCAACTCTGGATGCTAAAGCTGACATCTCTGAGAGTACAAGGCGGCTCAACCTCCTGGAAAAGGAACTGATGGAACTAGAAGAAAAGGTCCGCACCACCCAAATACTGATCCAAGAGGAGAAAGCCTCGATTGCAAACTCCAACCAATAAGCCCAAGAAATGACCGAGCAGATACGGGCAGAGTTTGCAGAGATAAGCACCTTAAGCCGACAGATAGTAACAGGTGATGACAAAGATGACGAAACGACAATCGCAAGAGCCGACGCCGTACGCGCAGAAGCCATCCACGCCATAGAAGAGTTCCTGAACTAGCAGAACAATTCAGAAACATTTAATGTTGCCTGTTAGACCTGAAACTTGTACTCATTAAAACATCTTAAGTCGATGGTTGCACATCGGCTGTCTTGCTTCTCATATATATATATATATTTTTTTACCGGCCAACTCAACGTGTTGGCCTTTCCTTCTTTCTCTTTTTTTACTAGCCAACTCAATGTGTTGGCCTATTTCATCATTTTTTTTACTAGCCAACTCAACGTGTTGGCCTATTTCATTTTTTTTACTGGCCAACTCAACGTGTTGGCCTTTTATAATGCAGCCAGATGGATCTCATCGGCTCTTATCACTCGCCTTCCCACATGCTCGGGAAATACTTCTTGAAGTGTTGGCCAATGACCGCCACAGGAAACTTGACACCATCCAATTCCTTAGGCATGTATGCATTCCCAGGCAAAACCTGATCAATCTTGTATGGTCCGTGCCAAGTTGGAGACCACTTGCCATATTTTCTATCTTTAGTTCCCAATGGTAACACTGCCTCCCAAACTAGGTCTCCAACCTGGAATTCTTTCGCCTTGACCTTTTTGTTGTATGCACGAACAACTTTAGCCTTGTTTTCCTTAATTTTCTCAAGTGACCAAAGTCTTAGCTCTATAAGATCCTCCACATTATCATTCATCAAGGCTGCATACTCTTCAGCCGATAGATCATTCTGAAACTCGACACGCCTTGATTCGGCCGTGATCTCCCATGGTAACACAGCGTCTTGTTCGTAGACCAGATGGTATGGTGACGTCTTGATGGATCCGTGACACGAAATTCGATATGCCCACAAAGTCTCTGACAACACCTCATGCCAGTGCCTAGGATATTCATCGATCTTCCTCTTGATCAGCTTGATAAGGCTCTGGTTGGATGCCTCAGCCTGTCCATTAGCCTGGGCATAATATGGGGATGATCTGATCAGCTTGAACCCCGTGTCATTAGCAAACTTCCTAAATTCCTCCGATATAAAGACCGATCCTCCATCGGTCGTAATGGTTTGAGGAATCCCGAACCTATGAATGATGTGCTCTTTAACGAAACTGATCACATCTCTTGACGTCACCGATCTCATGGGTACCGCCTCTACCCATTATGTGAAATAATCTGTAACAGCTAACACTCATTGGTGACCTTTGGTAGACGGCGGGTTAATCTGGCCGATCATATCCATGGCCCAACCCCTAAACGGCCATGGCTTAATAATAGGATTCATTACTGATGCTGGCACCATCTGAATCTTGCCGAATCTCTGACATGCCTGACATCCCTTGTAATATTTGAAGCAATCTTCAAGCATGGTAGGCCAGTAATATCCCGATCGCCTAATCAGCCATTTCATCTTATGAGCCGATTGATGAGTACCACAGGCTCCTTCATGAACCTCATGCAAGAGCCGATTCAACTCTGCAGGTCCCAGACATTTAAGCAGCAGTCCTTCCAAAGTCCTGTAGAACATGTCGTCCCCAATCAGAACATACTTCATAGCTTTGAGTCTTCTCCTTCTGGGTGCCCCCCGAGCCGAATCCTTCAAATAATTGAAGATATTGGCTCTCTAGTCTCCAGGTTCTAGAAACTGAACCTCCACATCAACCCCATCGGCTGTTTCCTTGTAACCGGAAGCCATCTGTGCCAAATCATTGGCTTCATTGTTTAGAGTTCTACGTATCCAGTGGAAATTAATGTACTTGAATTGTGACATCAACTCGCGGCTCTGCATCCATATTGGGAAAAGAGCTTCGCTCTCACATTTATATTCTTCCGTGAGCTGAGAAATCACCAGTTTCGAATCTCCAAATATTTCCACTGCCTCTGCACCAGCTTCCAGGAGTAATTCCATCCCTCTGCGCACGGCTTCATACTCTACCAAATTATTGGTGCATGGAGCAGTCATCCAGATGCAAAAAGAATAAGTCACCCCTCGAGGTGATACCAACAGAATTCCCATGCCGCACCCATCATCGCATGCCGATCCGTCAAAAAACATGGGCCATGCACGTATAAACAATGCAGCCACATCGGTGCTGATCCTGTCTGCCACGAGATCCGCCAGTGCCTGTCCTTTGACTGCCTTCGTAGGCTGATATCGGATATCGAACTCTGACAATGCAAACATCCACTTCCCGAGCCGGCCTTTCAGAACTGGAGCCGACTGCATATACTTTATGACATCCGATTTGCAGATTACAATCGTTTCCGCCGAGAGCAAAATATGGTGAAGCCTTGTGCATGTAAAGAATAAACAGAGGCAAAGCTTCTCGATCTTGAGATACCTGGTCTCGGCGTCTAACATGCGCCTGCTGAGGTAGAAAACCACCCTCTCCTGGCCGTCGTGCTTCTGAACCAATATCGAAGCAATGGAAGTGTCACCCACGGACAGGTACACGTAGAAAGGCCTATCTTGCTGGGGTGGAACCAACACTGGAGGCTTCGATAGATATTCCTTGATTTCATCAAAAGCCTTTTGTTGCTCTGCCCCCCAGCGAAACTCAGCATCAGACTTGACTTTCACCAAACCCATGAACGGCTCGATGCGCCCAGACAGATTGAAGATAAATCGTCTGGCAAAGTTGATTTTTCCGATGAGCTTCTGCAAATCTTGCTTCGTAGTAGGCGGCCTCATTGTCCTTACAGCTTCTTGACTTTTCAAGCCGATCTCAATTCCCCGCTCGTGCACCAGGAATCCTAAGAACTGACCGGCTGATACACCAAAAGCGCATTTCTTTGGGTTCATTCTGAGCCCAAACTTTCGAGTCCGCTCCAAGACCTGACGCAAGTCTTCCAAATGTCCCCCAGCCGATGCGGACTTGACCACGACATCATCAACGTAGATCTCTACCAACTTGCCGATGAGATCATGAAAAATGTAATTCATAGCGCGTTGATACGTTGCACCGGCATTTTTCAATCCAAAGGTCATGACCAAGTACTCGAACAACCCGATCGCGCCTGGTACTCAGAACGCGGTCTTGTGTACATCCTCTGGGGCCATAAAAATCTGGTTGTAGCCAGCATTAGCATCTATAAAACTCATCATCTTATGACCGGCCGCTGCGTTGATCAATGTTTCCGCAATAGGCATCGGATACTCATCTTTTGGCGTTGCTCTGTTGAGGTCTCTGAAATCCACGCAGACTCGCCATTGGCCATCTTTCTTTTGTACAGGGACCACGCTAGAGATCCACTCCGCATACCGACATGGCCTGATGAATCCTGCATCCAGCATCTTCTGCACCTCTTTCTTAACCTCCTCTAGGACTTCGGCCTTCATCGGACGTGCTGGTTGCTGAAACGGCCAAAATCCCTTCTTAAGCAGGAGCCTATGCTCGACAATGTTTCTATCCAGGTCGGGCATCTCAGTATAATCCCATGCGAAACAGTCCCAGTACTCCTTCAACAGTGCTATCATCTGCTCACGCAAGATCGGGTCTAACCTTTTGCTGATAAACGTTGGTCGCGGCTTATCCCCGGGACCGATATCAACTTCCTCCAAATCGTCAGCTGATGTAAACCCGTATCCTAACTTGCCGCCGTCTGAAAGATCGACATCGACAGCAAACACAGGGAGATAACAAGAAAAATTTTCCGGCCAACCGCACGGGCTGGCCGTTCCTGTATTTCCATTATCATTCAAAACTGAACGCTCAGCAACTGACCAACTACCAGAGCTGGCCATTGTTTGTACATAATGTAACAATTTTAACTCCAAATATATATATATATATATATATATATATATATATTACTCATTTTTTTGGGGCCGTTCGCTGTGACCGGCCTCTCTAATCTTGCCGGATTCCGTAGCTTGCCAGGATGTATTTACTCTGTGAGGTCGGTGGATAAGACCAGCCTCAGCCCGTTTTTTGTCACTTCAATCCGATCACAGTCTTCCAGCGCGATCCCTGAGATCGACTCTTGCCCTTCCGCATCCCAGGCGTTCATGTCTGCGAGCGAAACCTCACTAGAGTCATCTGCACGGACCACCTCCACTTCATCGCCATCCCACTGGACCAAACACTGGTGCATCGTGGAAGGAACACAACAATTGGCGTGAATCCAATCACTCCCAAGCAGCACTGTGTATGTACTCTTACTGTTGACGATGAAGAACGAAGTTGGGATGGTCTTGTGGCCAACTGTCAACTCCACATTGAGGACACCCTGTGCCTCCGATGGCTGACCGTTGAAATCATTGAGCATCACATTGGTCTTGATAAGATCAGCGGCGGAACGACCCAATCGGCGCAGCACTGAGTACGGCATCAGATTGACTGCGGCACCAGTGTCAACCAACATCCTGTTCACAGGCTTGCCATCGATGAAGCCCTTGAGATACAGTCCCTTCAGGTGCTTGTAGCTTTTCTCCTTGGGCTTCTCGAAGATGATCGGCTGTGGGCCGAGATCCAGCTGCGCGATGGCCGATTCCTCCGGTTGGGGCGCCCGAAACTCCGACGGGAGAACGAACACCATATTCACATCAGCCGATGGCTTCTCATCGGCTCTTGGCTGCTTGGGGCGCCACTCCCTCCTTGGAGGACGCCTTTCCACCCTTCGCAAGTGCCTGACTTGCTCCGCGAGATCCAGACGCGCTTTCCTCAGCATGTCGAGGTACCTTGCTTCTGCCTCTTCGAGGTTGCGTAGGCATTGCACTCGGCACTTCTGTGAGCGGCTGAGCCCGTCAGGACACCACCGTGGACGATGATACTTGTCCTCCTCTTCTAGCTCAAGATCGTCCCTGGATGGCCGCTCAATATGGTCGTTGTGACGTGGTTTGGGCCCCAAGCGCTGGAACACCGACTTGTCACCTGGATGGCGTCCCTGAGGCCTGCACTCCAAGCAATCATCAATACTAGCCAATCGGCTCATGCTGGAATTCCAACAGTACCTGAAGAACGGGCAATGCCAGTGGTCGCGTATATCCTAGCGCCTCCCCAGCGTTCTCCCTGTGCGGTGCTCATACTCCTCTTCCGATTCATATCGGCGGCGCAACTTGTACTGATACTAGTATTTTTCCATAAGCCGATTAGAAGCTGGGAGTTGATTGCAGATGTGACACACTTGCTCTTCAGTGACATGTTGCTGCTCCGGCTCGTGTTCATCCTGGGGCCGTTTGCCAGAAACGGCCTCTTTCCTCTGCTCGACTCGGCGGCGCATGGGTCCTGCCATGTTGATCTAGAACGCCAAGTTCTGGCCCTCAGGTCCAAGATCTGACAGCTCCACCTTGTTAGCTTGTGGGAACGGGTGACTGTCCACTTTCATCATGTGTTGGGCCAGAATTAATCGGCCTTGCTCGATAGCCGATTGGATATGCCGACGCAGCTCCTTGCACTCATTCGTGGCATGGGTGAACGAGTGGTGCCACTTGCAGTACAGCCTCCCCTGCAGCTCTTGTGCTGTTGGTAGCTTGTGATTCTCTAGGAGCTTCAACTTCTTTTCCTTGAGCAATAGATCGAATATCTGCTCTGCCTTGGCCACATCAAAGTCAAAGCCCTTCACAAGCCCCTTCTGTTTGACCCATTTGCATGGGACGGGGTTTGCCCCCCGGGTCCACTCTGCCACAGCCACTTCTTGTTCCTCGCCAGAATCATCGGAATCACCTGCTTGAGCCATATTGACATGGCGCTTGAATTTTTCCTGGTACAGCTCAGGGTGATAGTGTTCATATGTCGTAAGATTCTGCACCATGTGTGCTAGAGAGGTGAATTCCAACTGAAAAGCCAGATCCTTGATCAGCTTAGCGAGTCCTAGGACAGCCAAATTGACTGCCTCCTTCTCTGTGATGCGCGATGAGTAGCATCGATTCTTGACCTCTCTGAAGCACTGTATGTACTCCGAGACACTTTCCCCTCGCTTCTGCCTGACTTGGGCGAGGTCGGCAATCCCGGCTTTAGCGGCTTCTGAATGATACTGGGTGTGGAACTGATCTTCCAGCTGCCTCCAAGTCCGGATCGAATCTGGGGGCAGTGATATATACCATCCAAAAGCTGAACCCGTGAGAGACTGGGAGAAGAAAAGGACCCTTAGAGGATCCGACACTGAGATCATCCCGAGCTGCGTTAGGTATCGGCTCACATGTTCAATGGAGCTGGCTCCTTCTGATCCGCTGAATTTGGTAAACTTTGGGAGCCAATACTTGGGTGGCAACGGGATCAAGTCATAATCACTTGGATACGGCTTGGAATAGCCGATTGCCTTTCTCTTGGGTAGAATGCCGAACTGGTCCCTTAGTATTGCACTGACCTGCTCCACACCAAGAACTCCTGGGGCCGAGGGCTCAGCACTCGGCCCAGTAGCGTACTTCGCCAGCCATGCTTGTTTCTCCACATCTACCCCCAAGGCCCTTGTACTCACCAGCTGCCCCGTGCGTGTTGGGTTGATATTGTCAGGTATGTACACGCACGTGTAGCCGTGCGGGATCTCTTTGGGCGGCTCACTCAGGAACTGTCCCTCCCCGGGGTCACTGCCGATCTTGTAGACGACGTAGATCGGCGAACTCTGCGGTCCTGCTGCCGCGAGCGAGTACGATACTGGCGGCCTAGATTGCAATACAGCTTCCCCTCTGTGGCTCCCCAGGACTGGTCCCAATGGGGAGTACTGGTTTTTTATCACCTCCTGGACAATGCGATGTGTCACGCACTCGAGCTCGTTGTTGGCGCTCCTTAAGTATCCATTTTATCCCCTGTTTAACTTTGATAATGGCATGAATTTAATATCAAAATCACTAACCATCCTAACCTCGGACCAATTATTGGTCGTTTTCACGTTTGCACATATATTTTGGAGGTACTTCGTTTTTGCAGGTTTTTGACCAATTTTGGAGCATGAAATGGCGAGGCCCACGATCACGCGATGATACGAAGAATGACGAAGGCCAAAGCCCGAACAAAGGATCGAGGTCATGATGATTAGAGGCCCATTCATGCACATCCACCCTCTAATGAAGCCCAAAAGACAAAGCCCACAAGATAAGATTGAGATGCTTCGGGGCTAAGCAAAGCAAAGAGATATTTAAGGAAGGATTTTCCATCCTATCCTTCTTCTCGAAGAAATCTCGAAGATAACGACGTCTAAAGGGGTGCAATCGTGAAAGACATAAATTCTAGAAGATTCTAGGAGACTTGGGGAGAAAGTTGAGCACCAGCCGGCGAAGGAAAGACCCAGGCCGGCCGGCCTAGGCTCATTGGGCCGGCTGGCCCAGCCTGTTTTTAGGTCGGTTCGACCTCCCCTTTGACCGAGGGTTCACTGAGGCTATTTAAAGACCCCTTCCCAAGGTTCACGGAGAGAGCAATTCGGGAGACGATGCCAAGGAGCAGAGAAGATAGAGGGACACCTCTCGGAGAGCCGAGGGTCGTGCTAGTTGTCTAGGGTTTGCCCTAGCCGACGTGGGAACCTTGCAAGGAAGACCACGTCGGAGTTCTGGAGCTAGGATCATCAAGATCAAGGTAGGGCCCCGGTTGTGATCTTGTGATGTACTATCATTCATGGTGAAGTTATTTGTGTTTCCGAATGTTTAGCGACCATGTTCTCCTCTTTTGATTTCGTTCTTTTCTTTGGGTTCGCTTCATCTTAGATCTATTATCGAGATAGATCACTTAGCATGATCTTGTAGTCATGGTGGCTAGAGGTTCATGGCGGAACTACCAAAGTGAGTTCGACTTGCTTCAGGGTATCCCGTTGAAAAGGGGGGCGTCGTGACAGGCCGTCTCCACAGAGTAGGTTGGGTATCGAAGGATCGGATTGGAGATTTTGGGTTTAAAGAGGCTTTTCATTGAGATTCACATCTATCTTACTTCACTTTATCTAGCTGGAACTACAACATATGCATGATCTAGGTGATCTAGATTGGTTATCTTTAACTTTCTCTTGCTACCTTCGGTGTTTGTCGTGTTTTTAGTAGATTAGATTCATTTTCACCATCTCACATAAAGGAATCTCTATGCTAGTAGATTGTTTCTTGTCTCTTTGGTTCCGTGGATTGATAAACCTTGGGGGAATACTCTGAGGGAAAAGCTACACGAAACCGTGCACTTGCGGTATATAAATCGGGGGCGCTAAGGAGCGTCAACAAGCTTTTCTGGCGCCGTTGCCGGGGAACCATCGATTTAAGATCCAATCTTACTTGCATTCGTAAATATTTCTTGATTTTTCTTTTTGACCTTTTTAGATCTCTTATTTTTTCTAAGCTAACTAAAAAAAACGGATCTATTTCACGAAAATCAATCTAATCTAAAGTTTTCTTTATTTTGATTTATTTTTCTTTTATGTTTTAGATCTTGTATATTCATCTTTTAGATCTCGTATATATTTTTCTTTTTCACTAACCCCTAACAGGAGATGGACGGGAGCCTCTCCAACAAACCCGAAAATTTTGTGGATGATCCAGAAAAAATTTATAGGCAAAGGAGACGAGAAGCACGATCAAGGAAGCCGGAACTAGTAGATCCAGAAGTTGAAGCCGACGATTCATCATCTTCACCTCAAGCAACTCCACCAACAAGTCCAAAGGAGGCGCCACTTCACCAAGGGATGGCGCTACCGGAGCCAGAGCATACGATCGGAGAGCTATGCACTCTGGACGTTCGGGACTTGCCGATCCAAAATCTCGACAACATCGGAGTTCCGTTCGAGATCAAGACTTCAATCATAAGGATGGTGCAAAGCTCGCCCTTCACTGGAAAACAAGACGCTAATCTACATCTTCAAGCGTTCCTCCAACTATGCCGCACCTTCGACATGCAAGGGATGACTCAAGATCAAATAAGAGCGAGGCTCTTTCCATTCTCTCTACTTGGGAGAGCGATGCAATGGTTTCATTCTCTACCACCGCACACGGTGCAAAATTGGGAGTCCTTGATGAAAGAATTCATGACGGAGTTCTACTCGCCGGGTAAGACCCAGATTCTGCGCAACAAGATTGCAACATTCGCGCAAGCCCCGACAGAGACTATTGCCGAAGCCTATGAGCGCTTCAACGACTACATCTGCGCCGTACCTCATCACAAGTTCTCAAGGGAGGATGTGGTCCAGAAGTTCTATCAAGGCCTCACTACTGCATCAAGGGGGATCATTGACGCATCGGCCGGAGGCTCTATCATTGAATTCACGCCTACTCAAGTTTTCAAACTATTCAAGAAGGTGGCGGACAATGACGCATGGGCATCATCAGGGCGCCTACAACCACTCCAAGCCGTGGGCGCCGCGAAGAGTGTATTACAAGTGGAACGCGAAGAAGTGCAAGAAGGGAAGATCGACTCGCTCATGAGAAGGTTGGAGAAGATGGAAGTGGAAAAGAGAGAAGCCCAAGCTATCGATTTGAAGGCGGCCGAAGCAAGGTCTACATGTGAAGAATGTGGAGAGTACGGCCATGTGCAAAAGAATTGCCCGGAGGAAGCCAAGATGCTCGATTACATGAAGAAGGGAGAATGGATTCCGCCGACCAACTTCCGCTACGGGCAAGGTAGACCCCAATTTAATGCAAGCTCTTCCATTCAAAACTCGGTGCCTCTTTGTATACAATTGAAGGAGTTTATGGAGGAGCAAGGCAAGATCAACAAGGATACCGTCACCAAGTTCAAGGCTATGGACAAGATCTTGGAGAACATTGATGGCAAGGTGACGGAGGTCGGGAGCTCTAATCTTCAAGTACTCAACATGATGAAGATGCTAGAAACACAAGTAGCCTAGCTCGCCGGACGCCTATCTAGCAATGAAGGAAAATTGCCCGGGCAACCTCAAAGTCTGGAGACGGCTAAGGCAATTCAAACTCGCTTGGGAAAGGAGACCGAAGAACCCAAACATGCAGCGGGAGCGAGGAAGCCTAAGCCAAGAGTTGAAGTGGAGACCATCATCAAGGAGAAGGCACCTACTCCTATGCCAGAGATAGTCACCGAAGAGCCGGAGTTTGAGCTAGATGATATAGACACCAAGATTCTACCGCCAAGGCCACGATACCGCAAAGGTAAACACGAAGATGAGCAATTCAACAAATTTGTTGAGATGGTACACAGGTTGAGCATCAATATGCCGCTCTTGGACGCTCTACAAGTTCCGACGTATTCTCGCTACTTCAAAGACATCATGGGAAACAAGCGCGAGATACCGCCAAGCACTGTCAAGCTAACTGAGGAATGCAGCGCGGCAATCGCTAATGAAGCTCCAGAAAAGAAGAGGGACCCCGGATGTCCTACCATCCCGTGTTCCATTGGATCTCTTATGTTCGAAAGAGCACTCGGTGCAAGTGTGAGCGTCATGCCAAAGAATGTGTTCGAGAAGCTATGCTTACCGGAGCTGGAACCCACCGCCATGTGCCTAGAGTTAGCGGACAATTCCGTTCGCTATCCTTTGGGAATCGCCGAAGACATGCCCGTGAAGATTGGAGAACACTTAATCCCCGTTGACTTTGTGATTCTCGATATGGGAGAAGGGAGCAAGGCGCCTCTCATACTTGGGAGGCCTTTCCTCAAGACCGCAAGGGCAAACATCGACGTTGGCAAGGGGGAGATAAAGTTCGACATCAATGGCACCACAAGCGAATTCAAGTTTCGTCCACGCCTCGAGGTATGCAACATGTTCAATGTTAAATATGTTCCGCCTCACCGTCGTGTCACAGAGGAGAAGCCAAAGAAAGAAGAGGAGCCGAACAAGAAGGAAGCGAAGGAGATAGAAGTCGTCGCGTCCATCGCGACAAAGAAGATCGTTGCACCCGTCAAGAAGAAAGCTAAAAGCCCGCCTGTGAAGACCAAAAAGACGACTAACGTAGAAGACAAACCCGCACCAAGGATTGTGCGGAAGTGGGTACCCAAGACTGCAGCGTCATCATCGAACGTTGGTCCGAAGTGAAGAAGAAGAAAGTCTAGCTATAGACTATAAACGAAGCGCTTTGCGGGAGGCAACCCATTCGTCGAGTCAAGAATAAAGCTGCCGGGAGTTCAACCCGTTCGTCGAGTCAAGAATAAGCTGCCGGGAGGACAACCCGTGAAAAGTTTAGGTAAGTGAGTCGAGAATTTTGCTACGCAAGGACATGATATACTTTTGAACAATTGGTCGTTCGGTCGAACAATTCAATTTGGATTTTATTCGCTCGGTCATTCCAATGTTATTTCTTATTTTAAACCAATGACATGAGCCATCCTAAGATTTATTTGCCTCTTCTTGAGAAAGCCACATCCAAAATTCCATACCTATTTTTGGCGACCGTCCTCTCCATGACTGGCCGGACCAAGTTGAGTTAAAACACACGAGTAGAGCCGCGCTATGTTACTTAAATTCTTGATGCGTAGGTTCACACAAACATAGAGAGAATTTTCAGTTTCATTACCATAGGACTAGAATTTTCCTAACCTTAATTATTCTCTTTTTCAAAATTCTCTCTCTCACTTTGGCAAAAATTAGAACCTAAACCCAAGACCCACGGTTGAATTCGAGATTGTTCGCTATCGATTCATGAAAGTGAACGGTTCCGGTGCAACCAAAATTAATGTAGTCGGGAAATATTTTTCGACTTACAAATGTAAAGATGTTTCAATTCCCCTCTAATTATTCATTTAAACTCATTGCATGCTTTGAGTCAATTCTGAAATTTCAAAGTTAGAGGAGGATTAAACATCTAAGCATCATTTGGAAAGGGTTTATGTGTTTGATTAACATCCATTGATCAAAATGAGTTCACGGGAAAGAGTTGTGCTCTCTACTTACCACCACATGCAAATGATTCAAAGGAGGGGGCAGCCATGCATGGGAAGGACAAGTGATTTTCAGCAAAGATGGCACCATGTGATGAATGATTAAGCATGGGACAAGGTGAATGACACAAAGTGGAGAAATAATGTTGCAAGTGGACATCAAAGGCAAAGAAGGAGTGGTTCACATGATTTGGGCGGTGCAAAGCATACAAGATGTACTGGACAGAAGCAAATAATTGCACCAGGAATCCACCAGAGAAAATTGAAGTGGAGAAGAGGGAAAAACACCCTAGGCCGGCTGGCCCCAAGGCCCTAGGCCGGCCGGCCTGGCCCCTATTTATGCCCTCTAGTGCTCCCCTTTGGCAGGTATGCTTCTCACTCATTTCCTTGCTTATGTTCTTCAAGTTCTTTGCCCAGAAACATCTGTTAGAGCCCTGAAAAATTCGTCCACCAAAATCTACTCCAAAAATCTCAGAAAATTCACCACAATTCCTAGTTTGTTCCACTCTTCGATATATTGTTCTCCCGCCGGCAAGAAACCCCCGGTGTGTTTGTTTTTGAGTGTGTGCAGCAAGGAGTCACCATGAGTGGCCTCATGAAGTTCATCACCGGGAGGAGAAGGACACGTTCATCAACATCCGACGCATCGGCAAGTTCTTCGCGGAGGCACTCGGTCTCCGAGTCTCCGCGGAGCATGGAGGAAGACAACCCCGCACCGAGGAGCGACATGTTGCTCCTTGGTGGGATGAGAGACCCGAGAAGCTCCTCCATGAGATTCACCGAAGGGATGCCACCTCCTCCACGGCGTTCGACAAGGTCATCCGCACCACCACCATACAAGCCCAAGAATTCAGAATATGGGTTTATTATCTTGTCGAAGGAAGAAGAAGAAAGGCTCAAGTTCATGAAGGGAAGACTACGAGCAAATTATGATTTTGATGATGAAGCATTGGTGAAGCTGGGATTTCATCATGACATCTATGAGCTATTGGAGAACATCGGTTGGAAGCTATTTTCCGACGGTGTCATGGTTGATATGCAAGAAGAAGTGGCTCTTGAGATGTTCATGACATTAGAAAAATCAACGGAAGTGGTGGATGGTGAAGAAGTTTCATGTCTGAAATTTAGGCTCAAGAATGAAGAGAAAGTAATCACCTATGGTGAAATAGGAAGCTTGCTCGGATTCAAAAATAATGCATATGAAATGGTGCAAGTTGAAGATGGAGAGCTTGATGAATTTTGGACAAAAATAGCAAAAGATGTCAACCGCCAAAGAAAGAATATAAGTAATGTTACCCTCCAAATATTCCACTCTTGGTTGAGCAAAAAAATTCTCAGGAGGATGAGAGAATCAAAGGTCACCGACCAGGAATTAAGTTGGATGTATGCTGCATTGGTGAAGAAGCAAATAATTGATCCCACCAACATCATGGTTGAAAGGTGGCTTTGTGAAGCATCATCCGGTACGGGAGAAGTTGGTTCGGGATGTTATCTCACAATGATAGCCCGAGCAATGAATCCGAGGTTACGAGTGATCCAAAAATTTTATGTCCCGGGAAGAGATATTGGGATTGATCATTTGAGGCAAGGCCATTATATCGGAGGAGATGAAAAGAAGGGATTTACTATTTCTGAGATGGATATTTCCCTCCCCGATCAAAGGCTGAAATTATTTGCAAGAGGGAGGACTGATTGGCTAGTTGAAAATATTGGAAAAAAGGTGAAGAAATCAAAAAGAGGAAGGTTAATTGAAGGGACATCGGCATCGGCACATCAAGAAGACTTGGAAGTAAATCTTCCACCGCCAAGTTCTGCTTATTGGAGAAATGAATTTCAAGGTGCATCAAGTGGACAGGGATACCCGCAAGGATGGATGAGTCAATGGGAAGGAAGCCAAGAACAAGCATGGGGGCACGCTGCGGCGGCACCCCCACCATTTAGCAACTACGGATGCCCACCCTCGTCATATCAAGGAGAGATGCCCGACCCGTCATTTGGAGCACAATATTTTGACCTCCCTCAACCAGAACAAGGAATGAGAATTATGGGTGCTTATGCGAGAAGAAATATGGAAGATATAGATGCCATCCGGAGGCATACAACCCAACTAGAAGATGGAACTGCAGGAATTGCATATCAAATGGGACTTCTAGGTCTGGCGCCGCCGGAACAATTTAATGGAGGAACATTTTAGCAGTATTATGATCAAGGATACAACGCAAGAGCCAATCAAGGAGATTGATCGACGGCATGACCATGAACAAAATGCTCGCACGTGTGGTTTGGATTTTCTATTTCTTTTCATTCATTTTCAGCATGTGTGCAAGCTTGTGTGTGCGTAGCAATTTTCTGTTTTATTTATTTCAGCATGTGTGCAATTTGTTTTCTTTTGTCTTCATCACCATGATAAATAAATGCATCACCCACGCTTTAATGTTATGGTTAGTAATGATGATAGAAAGTTTGTGCTATGTTAAAATATGATGATCGTTGCCGCTTTGTCTACTTTCTTGTGCTTGGTTTATGCATGATTAAACTAATGCTCTCTCTAACATGATCTGAAAATTACTTAAATGCCGGCTAATTCAATTGTGGAGGTTATGATAAATTAGGACCCATATCTTTTACTCTTGCTCTCTTACTTAAGCTTGTCAAGGAAAATTTAATTTGGATTTAATTTTGAGCTAACCTTGTCAATGATACCTTTTGCATTTGCTCTACCCTTCTACAAGCTTAAATGATATATCATAAAAACCATAGAGCAAGAATTATTTTCAGGTGAATTAATTCAGGATTTATCTTCTTTGGTACGAGACTAAGAAGCTGACCATTCCGTATTTTTGCGTACCTATCTTTTGCTAGCCATTCTATCCATGCATTGTGAGTTTCTATACCGGGAACATCGCAAATCTTGCTGGATATCCACCCTTAACCAAAAACATCTTTTTGTGAAACACCTCCTTGACCACAACCTATATATTGAGTATATATATTTATTTCGACGGCAAAACAGTGGAATCAAGAGCAAAATTTAGTAAAACATAAGCTTGGGAAGCATCAAAGAGTTCGCAGAAGAAAAATCCGAAGAAGTGGAGGCCTACAGGCAGTAGGCCGGCCGGCTTGCCCCTTTTCCTCCTTTGTTGGCTTCAATCTTTCACGAGGAGATGCTCCCTTGAATTCCAAAGTTATGTCCAGAGAATTGATAGAAGTTTTGTGCACTCACTCCATCAAATTATCATCACTTCATTGCTTGAGGACAAGCAAACGTTCAAGCATGGGGGGAGGTGGAGTAAGTGCATTGTGTTGCCAGTGGTTCTGAGGAGCAAAAAGAAAGAAATAAAAAAAAAGAGGAAGAGAGAAAAGAAAAAAATAAATAATGATGAAAAGCCCCTCGGTCCCGTTTGCTTCATTAAACTCCAGGTACTTTGAAGATTATTCTATACTCAATTATTCCAACCATGTGCAATCCGATAACAAGGACTTCAGTTGTGCCTTGGGATCAACCGTTGCCATTTGCACATGTCCACCATCTAAAGTGTGTGTTCCATTCTCTCCCTCTCCACAAAGAAATTATTTTCCAATGGTCTTTTTGACGAGTCTCGGTAAATCCATAAGAAGTATTTCTTGTTTTGATAATATCTTGATTATAATATCTTTTGTTAGGACTAACCTTTCCAGAGCTCCAGATAAAGCCTCACACATACATATGAGAGAAAGAAAGGAGAGAGTTCCAGCAAGTTTGAGAAACAAGATGAGCTGAGAGTTTCCATGAGCAAATTGCAATGAGGTTTGAATTATTGATCTTGGTTTAGCATTACTTATGGAACTTACTTTCTTACTCCTAGACTTGTTTAATTTTGAGAGCATGTGCTTAATAATTGTGGGGAAGCATTTAACTTGTATCTACCTTCCACATTGAAAAAGCTGGGTACAACTTGAACTAATAAATACAAAATATTTTTTGGGAGCATTGTGTTTTCTCGTGAGTGATCAAGTGCAGGGATTGGACACTGAAAGGCAGTGCTGATTTTTATCAAAGACTTACTCGAGGACGAGCAATGTTTAAGCATGGGGGGAATGTTGGCGCTCCTTAAGTATCCATTTTATCCCCTGTTTAACTTTGATAATGGCATGAATTTAATATCAAAATCACTAACCATCCTAACCTCGGCCCAATTATTGGTCGTTTTCACGTTTGCACATATATTTTGGAGGTACTTCGTTTTTGCAGGTTTTTGACCAATTTTGGAGCATGAAATGGCGAGGCCCACGATCACGCAACGATACGAAGAATGACGAAGGCCAAAGCCCGAACAAAGGATCGAAGGTCATGATGATTAGAGGCCCATTCATGCACATCCACCCTCCAATGAAGCCCAAAAGACAAAGCCCACAAGATAAGATTGAGATGCTTCGGGGCTAAGCAAAGCAAAGAGATATTTAAGGAAGGATTTTCCATCCTATCCTTCTTCTCGAAGAAATCTCGAAGATAACGACGTCCAAAGGGGTGCAATCGTGAAAGACATAAATTCTAGAAGATTCCAGGAGACTTGGGGAGGAAGTTGAGCACCAGCCGGCGAAGGAAAGACCCAGGCCGGCCGGCCTAGGCTCATTGGACCGGCCGGCCCAGCCTGTTTTTAGGTCGGTTCGACCTCCCCTTTGACCGAGGGTTCCCTGAGGCTATTTAAAGACCCCTTCCCAAGGTTCACGGAGAGAGCAATTCGGGAGACGACGCCAAGGAGCAGAGAAGATAGAGGGACACCTCTTGGAGAGCCGAGGGTCGTGCTAGTTGTCTAGGGTTTGCCCTAGCCGACGTGGGAACCTTGCAAGGAAGACCACGTCGGAGTTCTGGAGCTAGGATCATCAAGATCAAGGTAGGGCCCCAGTTGTGATCTTGTGATGTACTATCATTCATGGTGAAGTTATTTGTGTTTCCGAATGTTTAGCGACCATGTTCTCCTCTTTCGATTTCATTTTTTCTTTGGGTTCGCTTCATCTTAGATCTATTATCGAGATAGATCACTTAGCATGATCTTGTAGTCATGGTGGCTAGAGGTTCATGGCGGAACTACCAAAGTGAGTTCGACTTGCTTCAGGGTATCCCGTTGAAAAGGGGGGCGTCGTGACAGGCCGTCTCCACAGAGTAGGTTGGGTATCGAGGGATCGGATTGGAGATTTTGGGTTTAAAGAGGCTTTTCATTGAGATTCACATCTATCTTACTTCACTTTTATCTAGCTGGAACTACAACATATGCATGATCTAGGTGATCTAGATTGGTTATCTTTAACTTTCTCTTCCTACCTTCGGTGTTTGTCGTGTTTTTAGTAGATTAGATTCATTTTCACCATCTCACATAAAGGAATCTCTATGCTAGTAGATTGTTTCTTGTCTCTTTGGTTCCGTGGATTGATAAACCTTGGGGGAATACTCTGAGGGAAAAGCTACACGAAACCGTGCGCTTGCGGTATATAAATCGGGGGCACTAAGGAGCGTCAACACTCATTCACCAGGCTTTCTGAGTGACGATGAAGCGTGTGAGCCACCATATAATTCATCTCCTGGCGTAGGGCCCTGGTGCGCTCCTCTGACGGCACGGACAGATTAATGTTGTTGAGAGCGCCCTTTGGTGAGAACCCCTTCCACCTGATACCGTGGTTGCGGGTCCTCTCGAAAGTGCTGATGAGATCGGCTTCGAACTGAGCTTTGACCTCATCATATTTTTGTTTGTGTTCTGGAGTCAGCTCTTCATACGTGACAGGTTTGGTGACCGGCGGAACGGGAGCTTGGTCTTGAAGTCCAGCCATCTCTGCGGCAGGTGTTGTTGTTGATGAAGGTCCCACCGGGCGTGCCAGAATGTGTTGTCGGTCAAAACCCACCGGCGAGTAGCGACAGGCAACACGAAGAGCCGGGAGGTCGCCGGGGCGCTGGCAGGCACTGCTTCCTCGGACAACGGCCCACAATCCGGCACACGCCGAAGATCCCGGAGAATGTAAGTCGTGCCACCTGACCTATACCTGATCAGGAAGGTGCGAACGTGCTTTAAACGATTTGCCTGCATGTACAAACACGTGTAAACATTAGTCCGAGCCGTGGTCGGCTCCCCGGGACGACTCTTGCATCGGCTTTCAAAGAACCGATCGAGTCCCGGTGTCAGATTGGATTTGCATATCCAGATGATAACAGATAAAGCAAATAACTGTAAAGCTGCTTCAATTGAATCTAGCTAATCTAATCCACGACGGTAAAACCTTCACTGCTAGATCGGAACATCCTACACGTAGTTAGGCCTAATGAACATAATAAATAACTAAACCTTAACCAGAATAGAGGCCTAAGAACAAGCAAAAGACGATTCCCAGATCAATTCCCTGTTAAGACTAAGGCAAAGCATCTAATACATCATCGGATCATCCAACCCGTTTGCAAGGCCTAACCTAGCAGATATTACACCAATTCTTAAGTATAAGAACAAACCATAACATATTAGATCTACTAGATAGAAAAGAAGCAGGGTGTCATCTCTACGCAACTAATCCTTCATAATGAGAATCAGCTTAAGATCAAAGCATGAACGCATAGAGAAAACATGATATTCGTAGATGGTAAACAACAAGAGCATGACAAATCTACTAAAATTCATGCTACGAACATCAGGATAACTAGCACTACTCGCCATAAAAAATGCTTCAGTACGAGTAATACCAAGGTAAAGGCAAGAACAATGCTGCCCTGATCGCAAGAATACGATCAGGGCAGCATGGCGCTTACTTGGATGAAACCCTAGAATTAGGGGGTGGCGGTGCACCGAGAGTTGTTGTTTGCAAACGTGATGACGTTCTCCTTTTTACGAATATCATAAGGTACATATTTATAGTCCGGAGACTTGGAAAACAATCTAAACCTAACGCGTCCAAATCGGACTCTATCTCTAATCCAAACTAAATCTAAAGATACATGGCCTGCACGGCCCAGATACTCACGCAGGAGCCGATTCTCAAGCCTTCTTTAATCCTTGCTTCAAGCCCAACTCGCTTGCGGCCCATGTTAATTTATGGCGATAACAACAGGATAAACTAAGGGTAAGGCTTAGTGTTTATTTTGTGGAAAGCTAATTTTATGCATGGGTTTATTTGAAAGAAATGATTTTCAAAGCAAGTTTTTCGAGTAACACGTAGTGTTGATCCACACAAGATCTAAGTTTTAGGTTGCTACCGGACTCCTCATCCGATGTAGCACACGGCACAACTTCCGAACACCCTTCCAAAACAACTCACGCCAACCCATCCATTCCCAAAAGAAACACCAGTTATGTGACCACACCGTAACTCGCCCAATACCGTGGGCACGGCTATTTGAATAGATTCTTAACTCTGCAGAGGTGTGCAACTTTACCCACAAGCGGGGTACCACAACACGATCACCATAGTGTCGGTGCAGATCCCAACAAAGCCATTACCCACCTTAGTTAGACTTGACTAGCCATCACGGGATCCACCAAGGAGTCATCGACCTATCACCGAGATATAACCGGGGCATAAGTCACACAGAGCATATCCCTTCTCCTTGGTCACCCGTTGCTCTCAGCTCTCCTGATGGTATCAGATTAACTAGTGGGGTTTATGCTAAGCCGTTGCCCATTCAACGGTCGAGTGGTTTGCACGATAGTAGAGTTAGGTGAGATGACACACCAACTTGGTCCTTAGTGGTGACAAGATGGACATCTCCCTATCTTGCTCTGCCACACAGGCACGAGCACACCGTTCGGCAATTAACACAGAAATGCCATCCAACTCGTCTAATTTCATCTTTCGAAATTCCACATCTTCCCCTTCCCACACACTCACACCTCTTCCTTTTATAAAACCAGTTGTATCGTGTTTAAGGTCCTAAGCGTTCTAGCAGCGATTAACATCCAAACAATTCACATTCAGACATTAATCTAGGTGGGCAAGGAATGGTTATAACAAATCAAAGGGGTGGCTATCCAACCATATTTTTAGCACGCAAAACATATATAGTTTTGTAAAACAGGCCAATAGGTTGTGTTTATAAAAACTAGGACAAAACATTCATCAATGGGCGGGATTGAACTTGCCGTCTTCAAAGCCTTCCGGGAGGTCCTGATCGAAGTACTGTCCTTCAGGTTCGGGGTCATGAAACTGATCCTTGTTCGCTTGCTTGCAGTACTGCTCGTCAACGGGTTCTCCCTCGTTCACACCGTGATCTATGATGCATACAAACAAACACACAATCACGAAAAAGAATTAAAGGCTTTATCATTGAGCTCGAATCGGAAACAGTTAAGATATGGAGATAGGGGTAATATTTTTGGGCAGTTTTCTGATGGCATGGCCCAAATTATGTTAGGAGTGGCGTGGTAAAGTTTTAGGACGATCAGAGATTGTTTAGCACATGAAATGATAAGCCGATCGAGTTAAAGGATTAAATCCGGAGCTTTAGGATTAATCGATGATTACTTTATAAATGAGAAGGGCTTAGTTGGGATCGTTAGAGATGTTAGTGTTACTCTAAAAATGAGCTCGACAGAGACTAGGGTCACTGAAAATGATGGTATAATAGTTGGGTGGAATTTAGGAAAAAGAATCAATGGAATCGGAGTTAAATTGGAAAAGATGCGTGGGACGTATGGCTGGCTATTTAAATAATTCCGAAAATGATTAATCCTAAATGGGGGAGGGATTCACATGCACGTGCTAGGCTTTAATCAGGTTGGGCTAATGGCTCGTAGGCTTGGCTGCTGGTTTGGGCTTGGCGATTGGTAAATGGGCTGGTGGAGGGGTTCTTTAGACAAAAGAAAGGAAGGGGAGGCTTTGGGGAAAATCCCCTTTCTTCTTCCTCGTGTCGACAGAATAGGGGATGGGAGGAGGCCGAGGGGGGGCGATGGGGTTGGGGCGCCGGTGCTCCGTGGCGAGGCGGCGGCCGGGAAGTGAGGCAAAAGGGAGAGGGAGCCGAGGGGAGTCTATCTCCCTTATCACCTCGGGCGGAGGCGGCGTGAGGTGGCCTGGCCACAGCGGCGGTCAGAGCTCGGTGATGGCTCCGGTGGCTGCGGTGCTGCAGAGCTTGGGAAGGGAGGGGTGGCGGGGCACGCGGCGGTGGTGATGGCCAGTGAGCGGCGCGGTGAGCCTGAATGGCGTTCGCCCGCGTTTGCGTGTCGCGGAGCGGTGTGTGCGTCGAGGGCGGCGTCCAGGAGCGGGGCGCACACGTGGCCGGTTGCTGTGGCCGACGTCGAGCTTGGCTCGCGCCCCCGCGTCCAGGCGGCACAGGCGGTGGTGCTATTCGTGCACAGTGCGCGAGCGGCGACGGCCAAGCGATGTGACAAGACCGGCAGCGGCGAGCGGCGCACGGTGGCCGCGTGAAGCGCGTGTGCGCGCTCGTGGATGGGAGGGTGGCGGCGAGTGGCTTTGCAGCGGGCGTCGCGGCGCACGGCGTGGCCACGCGGTGCACGTGCGCACGCGCGGGCAGGATGCGTGTTGAGGAGTGGGAGGCGTCGGCGGCGAGCTCGATGAGGCAGAGCTAGCAGGTACAGTGAGGCAGCATGGCGAGGGGAAGCGATGGACATTGGAGCTTGGAGAGAGGAATTAGTGGTGATGGGCCGGCGGCTGGCATGTGGCACTGCTCAGCGGCGACCGGCGTGGTTACCAAGGCGGGGACGTGGGTCTTTGGCGATGGGCAGCACGGCAGCGCAGCAAGCTGCCGAGGCGTGTGATAGCTCGTGAGTGCGCTCGCTGCTGCGGCCACGACGGAGCGTGCGCGAGCGACGAGGTGGGCAAGTAGGCACAACGGTGGGGATGCATGGGATGGGGCAAGCGCAGTCGTCGGCTTTTGCTCAGCGTGCGTGCTCGAGTGCGAGGGGGCCTGGCACGGTGAGTCTGCGAGTGGCATTGGATTCTCTCGAGAGCTCTGCAAGTGTGCAGGTGTGTGCGTTCTGTGCATGGAGAGAAGGATGGAGTGAGATTAGAGAGAGAGAAAATGATTAAGTCAAAGGAGGTTAGGTCGATGGAATTTTGGAATTGAGCTTCAGAATAGTTTTGCAATATTTAGATGAATTTTTTGTATGTTACAAACCTACCCCACTTAGAATGAATCTCATCCTCGAGATTCGACTGGCTCCTAAACAGATGGGGAAATTCCTTCTTCAGAGCATCTTCACGTTCCCATGTAGCTTCTTCTACTCCATGTCTGCTCAACTGAACTCTGCAGATCCGTACTTCGGAGTTTCTTATCCTCCTGGTGACGGTGTCCAAAATCTTCACAGGTACTTCCTGGTACCGAAGGTCTGTCTGTAGATCTATCTCTTCTTCTGGCACATGCACCTTCTCCGGTACTCTCAAACATCTCCTTAGCTGGGACACATGAAACACCGGGTGTATATCCGACATCCCTTCCGGTAGCTCCAGTCGGTATGCTATGGCTCCGACTTTCTTCAGAACTTGGTACAGTCCAATGTACCGAGGGGCCAACTTTCCTTGTACTTGGAATCTCTGGGTTCCTCGAATGGGTGAAACCTTAAGGTAGACGAACTTTCCCGGGTTGAAGCTTATTTCTCGTCTCTTCTTGTCTGTGTAGCTCTTTTGTCAGGACTGGGTTGCTTTTAACTTTTCGCAGATTTCTGCTACTCTTTCTTCTGCTTCCTTTATGAGTGCGGGTCCGACTAGGGCACGCTCTCCAACTTCTGACCACATCAGGGGAGTTCTGCATTTTCTTCCATAGAGAGCCTCGAATGGTGACATGCCTAGGCCCGCTTGATAACTATTGTTGTATGGGAATTCTACATAGGGTAAACTCTGCTCCCAATCCTTGCCATAGGTCAGGACGCATGCTCTCAACATATCCTCCATGATCTGATTTACCCTTTCCATTTGGCCATCCATTTGTGGGTGGTAGGCAGAGCTGAAATCCAATTTGGTGCCCATGGCTTTATGCAAACTTTTCCAAAACCTAGAGGTGAATTGGGTCCCTCTATCGGAAACAATTCTGCTAGGCACACCATGTAACTTTATTATATTTTCCACATAAAGCTTGGCTAGCTTTTCTCCACCGTAATTGGTCCGCACGGGTATGAAATGAGCCGCTTTAGTGAGTCGGTCCACTATTACACATATGGAGTCATGTCCTTTTTGTGTTCTGGGCAAACCTACTACAAAGTCCATTCCTAACTCATCCCATTTCCAAACCGGGATGGGTAGGGGTTGCAACAATCCTGCTGGCTTCTGATGTTCGGCCTTGATCCTTTGACACGTATCACAATGGGCGACAAATCGTGCAATATCCGCCTTCATTCCTTTCCACCAATATTTTTGCTTTAAATCCATATATAACTTGGTGGATCCTGGGTGGATGGAGTAGGCCGAGTTATGGGCTTCATCCATGATTATTTGCCGGAAGTCTCCTTCCTGGGGCACACAAATCCTGTTTTTATACCTTAAGGTTCCCTCATTATCCACTCTAAAATCTGGTGCCTTATTTTCCCCAGTCTACATTCGGATTTCCATCAAGTCCTTGTCTGGACTTTGGTCTTTTCTAATTTTGTCCTCCAGAGTGGGTTGAATGCTCATCGTGTGAATGGAACCTCGAGGGACAATGTACACATTCAATCGTGCAATTTCTTCCTGCAGATGGGCCTCCTTGGGTCCATAAGATTTCCGGCTTAAGGCATCAGCTACCACATTAGCTTTGCCAGGGTGGTAATGAATTTCCACATTATAATCCTTAACTAGTTCTAACCATCTTCTTTGCCTTAAGTTCAAATCTGGCTAGGTGAAAATATACTTCAAACTCTTATGGTTGGTATAGATCTCGCACTTATTTCAAATTAGATAATGCCTCCAAATCTTGAGGGCATGCACTACGGCTGCAAATTCCAGATCATGTGTTGGGTAATTCTACTCATGAGGCCTGAGCTATCGGGAAGCATAAGCTACTACTTTCCCGTCTTGCATGAGGACGCATCCTAATCCTTGTCGGGATGCATCACAATAAATGACGAAATCCCGTTGAATATCCGGTAGGGTCAGCACTGGGGTGGTTGTTAATCTTCTCTTCAATTCTTGAAAACTTCTTTCACATGACTCTGTCCAGTTGAATTTCTTCTCCTTCTTGAGCAGCTCCGTCATGGGCCGGGCTATCTTGGGGAATCCTTCGATGAACCTTCGGTAATACCCAGCTAATCCAAGAAAGTTTCTGATTTCACTAACATTGGTCGGCTGCTGCCAGTTGGAAACTGCTTCGACCTTCTCGGGGTCCACTGCTATTCCTTCCATGGTCAGAATATGACCAAGGAAAGCTACTTTCTCCAGCCAGAATTCACATTTGCTGAATTTAGCATATAGCTTATGTACTCTCAGCTTTTCCAAAACTACCCTCAGATGTTGCTCGTGCTCCTGGACACTCTTCGAGTAAATAAGTATGTCATCGATAAAGACTACGACAAACTTATCTAACTCGTCCATAAACACCTTGTTCATGAGGTTCATGAAATAAGCAGGTGCATTAGTTAATCCAAAAGACATCACGGTGAACTCAAACTGCCCGTAACGGGTGACAAAAGCTGTCTTTGGGATGTCGCTTTCTCTAATATTGAGCTGAAAATATCCTGACCTCAGATCAATCTTGGAGAAGTATTTGGCTCCTTTTAGTTGATCGAAAAGGTCATCAATCCTAGGGAGGGGGTACTTATTCTTGATGGTAACTTCATTCAGCGCCCGGTAATCTACACACAACCTCATACTCCCATCCTTCTTCTTGACAAATAGGACTGGGGCTCCCCAAGGCGACGAGCTTGGCCTGGTGAAGCCAATTCGTTGTAGTTCTTCTAGTTGCTTCTTTAGTTCTGCCAATTCAGAAGATGCCATCCGATAGGGTCTCTTGGCTATAGGAGAGGTTCCAGGGACAAGGTCGATGACAAACTCTATATCGCTATCTGGTGGCATTCCGGGAAGTTCTTCAGGAAAAACATCCGGGTATTCATTTACTACTGGGACTTCGTCCAAGGACTTGGCTTCCATGATAAACACCATTGGGTCAGATCCACTTCCCCGGGTATGGCAGGTCACTCGTACTCCTTCTGGGTTCGTTAGGTGTACCACTTTGTCAGTACAACCTATGAGACCATTGTGTCAGCTTAACCAGTCCATTCCAAGGATCACGTCTATTCCCTTAGACTTAAGTACTACTAGATCTGCTAGAAATTCTACCCCACTTAAATTGATCTTTACCCGTAGACAACCTATTTGACACTTGATGTCACCTCCAGGCGTCTGGGTTAATAGGGGTGTTTTTAGTAGTACTGTAGGTACATTGTGCTTTTCCACAAAACTTGAGGATATGAACGAGTGTGATGCTCCAGAATCAAATAATACCGTTGCAAGAGCTGAGCTGACTAGGTACTCACCGAGCACTACGCCTTGAGCTCCTTGAGGCTCCTGCGCATTGATGTGGTTGACGCGGGCTCGTCCAAATGACTGCTGGGGCTGCCTCATCTGCTGACTGTTGTTGTTGGTGTTGTTGTTGTTGCGGATGGCACCTGATAGAACTGGCCTTGGTCCATTCACCATGTTGGAAAAGGCTGATGTAGCAGTCTTGTTCTTGGCATATGGGCAGTTGGCAATGAAATGCCCTATCTCACGGCAGTTGAAATAGGCCCTAGCATTGCCGTTGTTGGTGGTGACCAGGCTGGCATTGCTCTGCGGGGCCTTCATGATGTTCTGGCTCCTAAACTGTGTGTTAGAGGCCTGTGGGCCTGTCACCTGAGACTGGGTCCTATACTACATTGGGGCCTGATATCTTGGTGCCATATAGCTGGAATTCCTTGGTTTCTGGAAGCGGTCCTGCTGGCGGGTCTTGCTTTCCAGAAACTTGTGCTTGTTATCCCTTCTTTCTTCAGCTTTGGCCCTTTCTGTGAGAATAGCCTTGTTCATCAGAGTGTTGAAGTCGGGGTAGATCTGAGGGGTAAGCAAGGTTCGGAGTTTTGAGTTCAATCCCTTCTTGAACATATCCTGTTTCTTTTCATCATCTATAACTTCATGTGGTGCATACCGGGCCAGATCCATGAACTGATGGGTGTACTCTTCCACCGACATGCTCCCTTGCTGCAGTGCGCGGAACTCATCCGCCTTGTGCTTTATGGTGGCCGATGGGATATGATAGCGGCGGAACTCCTTTACAAATTCCTTCCAAGTGATGGTGGAGGCATCTTCGGCAGCAGCGCAGTAATTCTCCCACCAGGCTAAGGCAGTTCCAGTGAGTTGGTGAGCTGCCAGGAGAACTTTATCTCGATCTTGACATTCGAATGGCTCGAGCTTTCTCTAGATCACACGCAGCTAGTCGTCTACATCCAAGGGGTTGCTGGATCCGGCAAAGGTGGGCGGCTTGGTCCTCAGAAAAGTTGTTAGCTTGTTGTTCATGGTTTGCTCCCGTGACCGCTTGTTAATGAGGGAATTGGCCAGTGTTTCCAGTATGAGGGTCTGGTTGTGTATTATCTGTGCCAGGTCCCCGAGGGGTGGTGGTGGTGGTGGCAGTGGCACTTCTTGATTTTCTCCTCTGTTCTGGCTTACTTCCTGTTCTTCCTGAGGAGGGTTCTGCCCATTAGGCCGTACACCTACATCGGCGGCTGCAGGGGTCCGGTTGCGGGAGGCCCTCGTACCGCTTCGGGAAGCCATCTGTAGATCGGGTACAGTCTTTGTGAGATTGGGATTTAGATCATGTGATGTTTAAGTTGTTTAATTCATATTTTTGAAAAGGGCAGAATCTACCTTCTGCCGAAAAGCACACAAACATAGCAAACAACAAGCACAAACATCTTTATTACTGCAAGGGAGGGTACAACACAGGGACAAGACTGAAATGCGCACTACACGTACGGGTACAGGTTCACACTTAAGGGTACGACTTAAGCCAACGGGGGCTGGGAGGGTACAACACTAGGATGGCTTCGGGCATTCTACTCGCGGGGCGAGCCTTCTTCTGGGGCGGAGTGTGCGAGTAGTCCTTGCTCGCCGTCTTCTAGGTTTCCATTCTCTAATGGTTGCGCCGCAGCTTCTCTCTCAACGGCGGCAGTAGACCCTTCAGGGTTCTCGGGTGGAGCTTGTGGGGTTCCCAAGAGTGGTCCCCATTCTATGACGGGCGTCCCGAGTAGAATATGGTCTTCTCCAATTGCCGGGACTGGTGTGCCACTTCTGGTCCATTCTTGCATACGCCGGTCTCGGGCTTGCCTGAGGCTCTCCTGAGCAACCACTTCACTGCTGACCACGGCTGCGGTTCTTGCCTCGGCTTGGGCTGCTCGGATCCGTTGCAGTCTTACCGCGACCTCTGCTTGCTCGGCTCGATGGGTCTGCTCCCTCAGAATGTTGGCTTGCTCGTCAAAGAGCTGATCTAAGGAGGCTTGGTAAGTAGCCACTTGGTACAGGGGGTCTTCTTCATGGCGGCGCCATTCCAGGCTTCTCATGCGAGCTTCCCAAACTGAGGTCCTGATGGCCGGCGGGAAGAACTTCATTGGTGTGGGGGCGAGGTGTCTTTCAAAAATCCGGCATAGATAGCGGAGTGCCTTCCTGACGGCCAAGGGATAGGATTCTTGGTGCCTAAACCCTGTAGCGGTCACTCGCCATGGCTGGATGTCGGGGTAGCGATCACTTCTGGTGATGACTAGGATCACCCTGCAGCGGAGGGTACCATAGTGCTCGTACTCTCTGCTGTAGTACCTTTGGCATTCCGTAATGCCAAGGCTTTCCAGGGCATTGATCAAGAGGCTAGGGAAGCCAGGTGCAGCTTGACAATTGCCCTGGGTCCATCCTTCCTAAGCCATCTGAAAACAAAGATAGGGTGAACAAATTTTGCACAAGTATTTGGGTACAAAGGGGACACATGGTATTTATTATTACAACATAGTGGGATACAGATTTCATGGATACATGATTATTAGGATAAGGTTCTAGCTTGGAGTGCTACTCCTATCATGGGGACTCTTCCTCGATCCGGATAGGGCGCTTCTTTAGTGGAAGACACTGATCTATCACATCATCTTCGGTCTGAGTACCTCTATCCCAATGGGTTTCTTCGGGTTCTTCTTCTATCCATCCACCTATTCCTCTGCGAGCCTCGTATTCTTGCCATTGGGCTTGGAGAGCGGCCAGGGAATACTCGGCGCGTGTGGCTCTTGTCCGTTGTTCCTCCAGTTCTTGGGTTGCCTTTTCTGCCCTGTGGATTTGTTGCTTCAGTTGTGCCGCCTGTTCATGGTAGAGTTCATCCAGGCCAGTAAGGTAAATGGACAGGTGGGAGACCGTATCTTCCAGGTCTTCTTCTTCTCTTCCGAGTCCTCTCATCCGGGCAATCCATGAGCGTCCTCTTTCTTCAGTAGGTGGGAAAAATCCTATAGAGGTCCGCTGAAGATGATGATTGTAGATCACATGCAGACGTCGCAGGGCTTTACGGGCGGCTTTTCGGTAGGTGTCAGGGAAACGAAAGCCAGTGGTGGAGATGAACCAGCGGTCCACGTCAGGGTAGCGGGTGCTCTTTCCCACGAAGATCATCAGGTCGCACCGAAGAGTGCCCCTAGAGTCGTATTCCCAGTAGACATACTCTGGTGGGTCCACAACTCCGACGCGTTCCAGGCTGAGTACCAATAACTTAGGAAGGCCAAGCTCTGCGTGGCAGATTCCACCACTCTATCCATTGTCAGCCATCTGGAACAGGGCAAGAGTCAATGGTGAGTGTATGAGTGGAAAAAGGATTAAGCAAGGAAAATCCTAATATGGAATGGCTCGAAAAAAAAGGGTCTCGATCTTAGGGTCACGTCCTACGGCCAACATACGGCTTTGATACCACCTGTGAGTGGAAAAATGATTAAGCAAGGAAAGTCCTATTGTGGAACGGCTCGAAAAAAAAGGGTCTCGATCTTAGGGTCATGTCCTACGGCCAACATATGGCTCTGACACCACCTGAAACGTCCCCTCATGAGAGAAGACTTAAAAGTGATATAATATCAGTCCCAGGAGGCTGATAACACTCTTATTACATCAGATGGTACATCACCGTACAACTCTACGCGGAAGTGGGCAGTGAAGCGCCACTATCGCGAGGATAACAACTAACACCCACACAACAATATTAACTACGAAGAGGGGGTCATGAGAGTCTTGCGCCATGCGGAACTTCCTGCGGGTAACCCTATCCATAGGCAAGGTTGGGTGCAGGACGGAACCTCTACTCGACATCTTCGGGAACAAAGTCTGGGTCTTCCTCTGTAAAAATTAAGAATGGGGTGAGTACAAACGTACTCAGCAAGTCCAACCACACCCACGGAGGGGGTATAAACAGAGTATAATGCACATGATAAACTAAGGGGAAGGCTTAGGGTTTATTTTGCGGAAAGGTAATTTTATGTATGGGTTCATTTGAAAGAAAGGATTTTCAAAGCAAGTTTTTTGAGTAACACGTAGTGTTGATCAAGGATTTTCAAAGCAAGTTTATCGAGTAACACGTAGTGTTGATCCTCACAGGATCCAAGTTTTAGGTTGCTACCAGACTCCTCATCCGACGTGGCACACGGCACAACTACCGGACACCCTTCCAAAACAACTCATGCCAACCCATCCATTCCTAGAAGAAACACTAGTTATGTGACCACACCGTAACTCGCCCAATACCGTGGGCATGACTATTCGAATAGATTCTTAACTCTGCAGAGGTGTGCAACTTTACCCACAAGCGGGGTACCACAGCACGATCACCATAGTGTCGGTGTAGATCCCAACAAAGCCATTACCCACCTTAGTTAGACCTAACTAGCCATCACAGGATCCACCAAGGGGTCATCGACCTATCACCGAGGTGTAACCGGGGCA
This sequence comes from Panicum virgatum, assembly GCF_016808335.1. NCBI lineage: Eukaryota > Viridiplantae > Streptophyta > Magnoliopsida > Poales > Poaceae > Panicum > Panicum virgatum. Next base: position 51,017,604 of record NC_053152.1, read on the forward strand.
TAAGTCACACAGAGCATATCCCTTCTTCTTGGTCACCCGTTGCTCTCAGCTCTCATGATGGCTATCAGATTAACTAGTGGGGTTTATGCTAAGCCGTTGCCCATTCAACGGTCGAGTGGTTTGCACGATAGTAGAGTTAGGTGAGATGACACACCAACTCGGTCCTTAGTGGTGACAAGATGGACATCTCCCTTCCTTGCTCTGCCCCACAGGCACGAGCACACCGTTCGGTAATTCACACAGAAATGCCATCCAACTCGTCTAATTTCATCTTTCGAAATTCCACATTTTCCCCTTCCCACACACTCACACCTCTTCCTTTTATAAAACCAGTTGTATCGTGTTTAAGGTCCTAAGCGTTCTAGCAGCGATTATCGTCCAAACAATTCACATTCAGACATTAATCTAAGGAATGGTTATAACAAATCAAAGGGGTGGCTATCCAACCATGTTTTCAGTAGGCAAAACATATGCTATTTTGTAAAACAGGCCAATAGGTTGTGTTTATAAAAACTAGGACAAAACATGCATCAAAGGGCGGGATTGAACTTGCCGTCTTCAAAGCCTTCCGGGAGGTCCTGATCGAAGTACTGTCCCTCGGGTTTGGGGTCGCGGAACTGATCCTCATTCGCTTTCTCGCAGTGCTACTCGTCGCCGGGTTCTCCCTCGTTCACACCGTGATCTATGATGCATACAAACAAACACACAATCAAGAAAAAGAATTAAAGGCTTTATCATTGAGCTCGAATCGGAAACAGTTAAGATATGGATATAGGGGTAATATTTTTGGGCGGTTTTCTAACGGCATTTCCAAAATTAAGTTAGGAGTGGCGTGGTAAAGTTTCAGGTTGATCGGAGATTGTTTGGCGCATGAAATGATAAGTCGATCGAGTTAAAGGATTAAATCCGGAGCTTTAGGATTAATCGGTGATTACTTTATAAATGAGAAGGGCTTAGTTGGGATCGTTAGAGATGTTAGTGCTACTCTTAAAATGAGCTCAACAGAGACTAGGGTCACTAAAAATGATGGTATAATAGTTGGGTGGAATTTAGGAAAAAGAATCAATGGAATCGGAGTTAAATTGGAAAAGATACGTGGGACGTATGGCTGGCTGTTTAAATAATTCCGAAAATGATTAATCCTAAATGGGGGAGGGATTCACATGCACGTGCTAGGCTTTAATCAGGTTGGGCTAATGGCTCGTAGGCTTGGCTGCTGGTTTGGGCTTGGCGATTGGTAAATGGGCTGGTGGAGGGGTTCTTTAGACAAAAGAAAGGAAGGGGAGGCTTTGGGGAAAATCCCCTTTCTTCTTCCTCGTGTCGACAGAATAGGGGACGGGAGGAGGCCGAGCGGGGGCGGTGGGGTTGGGGCGCCGGTGCTCCGGGGCGAGGCGGCGGCCGGGAAGTGAGGCCAAAGGGAGAGGGAGCCGAGGGGAGTCTATCCCCCTACTCACCTCGGGCGAAGGCGGCGTGAGGTGGCCAGGCCCCGGAGGCGGCCAGAGCTCCGCGATGGCTCTGGTGGCTGTGGTGCTGCAGAGCTTGGGAAGGGGAGGTGGCGGCCGGAATGGCTTGGTGGTGGTGGAGAGCAGCTCTAGGACTCTATTTATAGGCCGGGGAAGGGAGGGGTGGCGGCGCGGCGCGGCGAGCCTTAATGGCGTTCGGCCGTGTTTGCGTGCCGCGGAGCGGTGTGTGCATCGAGGGCGGGGTCCAGGAGCGGGGCACGCACGTGGCCGGTTGCTGTGGCCGACGTCGAGCTTGGCTCGCGTCCCCGCGTCGAGGCGGCACAGGCGGGGGCGCTATTCGCGCACAGTGCGCGTACGGCGGCGTGAGCGGCGACGGCCAGGCGATGTGACAAGGCCGGCAGCGGCGACGGGAGGGTGGCGGCGAGCGGCTTGGCAGCGGGCGTCGCGGCAGGCATCGCGGCGCACGGTGTGGCCACGTGGAGTGCATGTGCACGCATGGGCAGGGAGCGTGTTGAGGCGTGGGAGGCGTCGACGGCGAGCGCGACGAGGCGGAGCTAGCAGGTACAATGAGGCAGCACGGCGAGGGGCAGCGATGGATAGTGGAGCTTGGAGAGAGGAATTAGTGGTAATGGGCCGGCAGCTAGCAGGCGGCACTGCTCGGCGACGACCGGCGTGGTCTCCGAGGCGGGGACGCGGGTCTCCGGCAATGGGCGGCAAGGCAGCGCAGCAAGCTGCCGAGGCGTGCGACAGCTCGTGAGTGCGCTCGCTGCTGCGGCCACGATGGAGTGTGTGCGAGCAACGAGGTGGGCAAGTGGGAACAATAGTAGGGATGCATGGGATGGGGCGAGCGCGGTCGTCGGCTTTTGCTCAGTGTGCGTGCTCGAGTGTGAGGGGGCCTGGCACAGTGAGTCTGCGAGTGGCATTGGATTCTCTCGAGAGCTCTGTAAGTGTGCAGGTGTGTGCGTGCTGTGCATGGAGAGAAGGATCGTGTGAGATTAGAGAGAGAGAGGATGATTAAGTCAAAGGAGGTTAGGTCGATGGAATTTTGGAATTGAGCTTCAGAATAGTTTTGCATTATTTAGATGAATTTTTGGGATGTTACAGGCAGCCTCCTCTGGCCGGGCGGCCTCAGGTAGCTGGGCGGCCATGAAGTCCGCACGCGCGGTGACTGGTGGAAGAACCCTCAAGGATTGAGCCTGCTCGACTATTTGGTTCGTCGGTGGAGAGCCGAAGCGAGGTGGAAGGTCGTCGTCGGAGTCCGGCGAGTATGTTGCCGTGGTCCCCGTTGTGCCGGAGAAGAGGACGAGATCCTTTGACGAGGAGCAGTGGGAAGCCATGGCTAGGGTTTGAGAAGGTGTGGGAGAGAGTTGAGTTCCTCTTCTCTTTAAGAAGAGAGGTCCAACTCTATCCACTCAACGTTGGCCTAAACTCGTGGATCGGTAACCTCTTTTACGAAATTCGAAGAGAGGTGGCCAAGCGAGAGGGAGATACGACCGAGCGGCCACGGCGTGGAGGCCGGGCGGCCTTCCCAGGCCGGGCGCCTGAGATGGACGGGCAGTCACCCTAGGCCGGGCGGCCTACTTTAGGGGGCCGGGCAACCAGGCTTGTGCCGGCCTGCCACGCCAACCCTGGGTTGGCAGCCCAGGTGTCGGTTTTGCCCTTCTAGAAGCATCCGATCCTCGATTTCTTGTGGAAACTGCATCACGTTAATATTTTTGATTTGGTGGAAGCAAAAGATGTGATTAGACAGAAAAGTAGAGAAAGCATGGTGTTGTACACGGCTTATTTAAGGTCTAAGCTGGACCATGGCCGTAGGATCATGCCAGATCATGCAGCTCGTAGACGTCCACTTCTTCGAGCTGCGGCATTTCGGGCTCTAGAAAAACCTTAAGACGCTGACCATTCACCTTGAAGACTCTTCCATCATCATCCTGGAGGGTGATGGCACCATGATCAGCGGCGCCTAGGACTATAAATGGTCCTTCCCACTTGCTTCTAAGCTTTCCATGACCAAACAAACGAACACGGGAGTTGAAGAGTAAAACTTTGTCTCCCGGTTTGAAGGTCTTGATCTTGATCCGCTTATCATGCCATCTCTTAGTTCTTTCCTTATAGAGCTTGGAGCTGTGGTAAGCCTTCTCCCTCCATTCCTCCAATTCCGCGAGTTGGATCTGATGCCTAAATCTAGCTGATTAGAGATCCATGTTCCACTTCCTTATTGCCCAGTGCGATTTAAATTCCAATTCGATAGGGAGGTGACAAGTCTTACCGTACACCATTTGATATGGTGTCATGCCAATGGGAGTTTTATACGCTGTGCGGTACGCCCAAAGAGCGTCGGGTAGCTTGGGTACCCAATCTTTTCCCATAGCTGTGACCGTCTTTTGGAGGATATTCTTAATTTGTTTGTTAGACGTCTCAGATTGGCCACTTGTCTGAGGATGGTAAGGAGTGGCAACACGGTGGTCCACACCGAGTTCAGCGAGGGCTCTCTTGAATCTTTTATCAATGAAATGTGATCCCCCGTCACTGATGATGACCCTTGGCACACCAAAACGAGGAAAGATGGTGTCATAAAATATTCGTATGGAATGTTTTGAGTTTGCCGCAGGGCATGGCAGAGCTTCTACCCATTTTGAGACATAGTCCACTGCGACAAGGATATATTCCATATCTCCACACTTATGAAAGGGACCCATGAAATCTATGCCCCACACATCAAAGACATCTAGCTGAAGGTTGCTAGTGAGTGGCATAGAATCGCGATGGTTTATGTTCCCTTGGTGCTGGCACCTTGCACACCTGCGAACGAACTCCTTGGCATCTTGATACATGGTTGGCCAGTAGAAACCACTTTGCCAAATTTTTGCATGAGTTCGGTAGGCCCCATAATGTCCTGCGTAAGGGGATGCGTGACATCGATCCAGGACCTGTGGAACTTCGCAGGCGAGAATACAGCGATGGAGAAGACCATCTGCACAGAATTTGTATAGGTAGGGGTCATCCCAAAGATAGAAACGGCTATCGTGGGCCAATTTCCTCTTATCGCTTCCTTCAGGGACATACCCAGATACCATATAATTGACCAGATCTTCATACCATGGACTGGATGATGTGACCTTTAGGAGCATATCATCTCTCATGTAATCATCGATCGGTAAGGGCGATGTTTCTTGAAACTCCATTCGTGAGAGATGATCTGTAACTGAATTTTCTACTCCCTTTTTATCTCTGATTTCGATGTCGAACTCTTGAAGTACCTGGATCCACCGAATCAAACGGGGCTTTGCATCTTTCTTAGTGAGGAGGTACTTGAGAGCAGAATGATCTGAGTAAATGATAACCTTAGCCCCCACTAAGTATGATCTGAACTTATCAATAGCAAAGACAACCGCTAGAAGCTCCTTCTCGCTGGTGGAGTAGTTCAGCTACAGGCCAGTGAGCATTTTGCTCACATAGGATATAGTGTGATGCTTCCTATCCTTTGTCTGGCCCAAAACGGCTCCTACAGCATAGTCGCTGGCATCGCACATGATTCGAGGGGTGCGTTCCAGTCGGGTGGCTGTATGATGGGTGCTGAGACAAGTGCCTTTTTCAAGGTGTTAAAGGATTCAAGGCATGCCTCGTTGAAGACAAAGGGTGTGTCCTTGGCCAAGAGATTGGTCAGGGGTCGGGCAATGTAGGAGAAGTTTACTGGAGGCGGTAGCTGCTCTATGACTTCAACCTTAGCACGGTCTATCTCTATGCCTCTCTCTGACACCATGTGTCCCAAAACGATTCCTTCTCTAACCATGAACTGGCATTTCTCCCAGTTTAGGACAAGATCGACTTCTTTACACCTTTGGAGAACTTTTTCAAGGTTCGCCAAACATCCATCAAAAGTCTTGCCATAAACGGAGAAATCGTCCATAAAGACTTCCATTATGTCTTCTATGAAGTCAGAGAAGATGGCCATCATACAACGCTAGAAGGATGCTGGAGCGTTACAAAGCCTGAACGACATTCGTCGATAGGCAAACGTGCCATAAGGACACGTAAAGGTGGTCTTACTCTGGTCATCCGGGTGAATGGGGATCTGGTGATAGCCAGAGTAGCCATCGAGGTAGCAAAAGAAGGAGTGGTTAGCTAGTCTTTCAAGCATCTCATCAATGAAAGGGAGTGGAAAATGGCCCTTCTTTGTGGCGGCATTGAGTTTTCGGTAATCAATGCACATCCGCCACCCAGTGACCGTGCGCTGAGGAATTAGCTCGTTGTTCTGGTTCTGGACTACAGTCATGCCTCCCTTCTTAGGCACAACTTGCACAGGACTGACCCACTCACTGTCTTGGACAGGGTAGATGATCCCCGCGTGAAGGAGTTTAAGAACCTCCTTTTTGACTACTTCTCTCATCGCATTATTTAATCGGCGCTGAGGCTCCCATGTTGGCCGATGGTCGGTCTCTATGGGAATGCGATGGGTGCACAGACTCGGACTGATTCCTTTCAGATCTTGGAGGGAGTATCCAAGCACTGATCTATACTTCTCCAAGAGCGAAATTAATCACCGGCTCTCACTCTCAGTCAGCTTATCACTGATGATAGCCGGTTGTCCGGGTTACTGTTGAGGAATACGTACTTCAGGCCAGGCGGTAGAGTTTTAAGCTCGATTTTCGGAGGTCGGGCCGCAAAGATTCACCCAGTTTTTCAAACTCTTGTAGCTCGTCTACCATACTGAAGTCGTCAGCCTCTTCCTCAAGGCTTTGTTGATCCTCCTCCATCTCCAGTGAATTACTATTCACTTCGTCCAGGGGATCAACCTCTGGCTTAGCTTCTGCCCTGGTGTTGAGGGATCGACTTATGCCAATTCTCATTACTTCCTTCCCAAATTGGAATTTCAGCAGCCCAGGGGTGATGGAGTGAATCAGGGAGGCTATAGGGGTCCCTACCAATATCAGTGGTGTGGGTCCTTCGGGCAGATCAAAGACGTGAAAGTCCAGATATATGCGTTTATCTCGCAAGACAACAGGTATGACGCGAATGACTCCGTGGTTTGCCAACAATCCTCGATGTTTTAACTTTAAGAGAATGTCGGACTTGGATCGTGGGTGAGTAGGGAAATAGATGTCAACAACATGTTTGGGAATGATGTTGACTCCAACCCTCGGGTTATAGACGATGTCTTGTAGGAGCATGTCATTTACATAGCCCTTGATGAGAGAAGGTTCTTGATAGAGTCTGATAACTTGGGTATCCAACCTTCTTTCTTCTAGCCAATCCTGATTGATCACAGCTGTAAGCCAGAGCAGGTCTTCCCTCATTTGACATGAGTCTTGAGGAAAATGATAGGGACGAGGGGAAGACCGGTCGATGCATTGGTTATCTTGGGTTTGCTGAGAGGCCTTCCCAAAATCCTTGAACAACTCGTCTTCAAACGAGAAAGGTGGAACCAATGGAGGAATCGTCAGAGGCAAATCCTTCCTCACAGGTTCCTCTGACGGGGCTGGTTCGGGGATTTCTTCAATCCTGAGAGATGGATGGGGTGATGAAGAGGGATCTGAAGAGTCTATTTCTTTGATGTGGCAGCTAATCTGAGGTTGATCTTGAGTGTTCTTACACTTAAGATCATCGGAAGCTTTTTCAAGAATTCTGCTAAGGACTTTTTGCCCTTCCGATGGGGTCAAGTGCATGAACGATCCTCCCGAGGCTAAATCCAGGTATACACCATCGGCATATGAGAGGCCTCTGGCGAAATGCTGCAAAAGCATGGATTCTGACACTTCCAAGTCAGGACCACTAGAAGCTAGGTCCGTTAAGCGTATCCAGGCTGCCGCCAATGTCTCTTTGTCTTGCTGGCGAAAATATAGGACTTTGCAACGAAGATCGATGGTCTGATTTGGCGGGAAGAAATGTAGACAAAACTTCATTTTCAACTTCTCCCAACTCCCTTCCACCTTGTCTACAGTTCTGGAGTACCATGTTTTAGCGTCTCCTGTCAAGGAGAACGGGAAGAGTAACCAACGAAGGGTTTCTCCAGACATTCCCAGAATAACAAGACAACTGCACAGTTGCTCGAATTCACGAAGGTGTAGATAGGGACTCTCTGAGTCTAATCCTGCAAAGGATTGATCCCGAACCATGGCTACCAAGCCAGGGCGTAGTTGATAGCCTGAGGTGGTGATGGGTGTAGAAGATGATGGACGCTCCATATCTTTGCCCTTTGGAGCGAGTGACTGATAGATAGGAGCGGAATCCATTTATGGTACAGTGGAGAAAGTGTATGGTGGTGGTAGTGTAATGAGAGATAGGACGGCCTTGGTTCTGTATGGATATAGCTACCGTTCCCCGGCAATGGCACCAGAAAAGCTTCTTGGCATTCCTTAGCCTATCAGATATAGATCCGCAAGCGCACAGATACGCGTTGTAGCCTTTCACCCGAAGGAGTATCCCAGGGTATCGAAATCCACGAGGAACGAGGAGTATACCCGTATACAGAGCAAGAACAGAACTAGCGAAACTAGCTATGTGGAGACTTTAGACGGGAGAGCAGGTTCTCCACCAGAATTATGTCAAGGAGCTTTACTACGCGTACAGAAATCTAGTCTTGTCACGAGAACTTAGACACCAAACCTGTAGCACCACTGCCAGGCACCAGAGTGCTGATAACCCAGCCGAGAGAGGCGGGTACTACAGTATTCGGCTATGCGTCGGCGAGACTATCCGGATGACGGGGCGGATTACAGAGGCCTCTGGAGCTGTTCACCAAAAGAGGCTACCGGCCAGAGCTGCGTGGGATAGCTGACTCACCAAGGAAAACTCTAACTATAGATCTCGTCGAATCTACAATAAAAAAGCTTACTACTAACTAGTTATAAGCCAATCAGTATGCAAAGACTATATAGCTAAGCTATAAGTATGCACGAGGTACCCGTAAACGGACAAGAATAAATGCTATGTAAGAAAGTAAGGTAACAATGAAATAATAAAGACAAAGCATAAGGAACTTTACTCAATCCTGAATATGAATAACCTTCCTCTGAGATTACAAGCTCGGGGTCGAAGGGCGACTTCACTCCTTCACTTGCACCCCGCTACTCTCCTTGGAACAAGAGAGGACTCCTCCACAAGCTTGAGGAAGCTTCACTTCTCCACTAACACTACACACACACCTTTGAATGGAACACCCAAGAGAGAGGGCTATTCTAATAATTCACCACACACTCTCCAAGTGAATGAGAGGGGCTATTTATAGCCTTGTAGAGGTAGGGGGTAGTTTGGCTGCCACTCCTCTTTGTGGATAAGGTAGTTACGACGGTTGGAGGAGGATGAGCTTGGCCGGGCGGACAAGCTAGGCCGAGCGGCTAGGGATGGCTGGACGGCTAGCCCCTATCCCCCTCTCATCCTTTCGATACTCCATGGACGGTGTAGATCTTCCCTCAGTGGCGGTTTCGACAGTTAACGTCCGAAGATGTGCTTTCTCCCACGGATTGGAGATGTGGCGATCTTTCCGATGTCCACGTGGACACTCTCCCAGGAAATCACGCGGATCGATGACGTGGACAACATGTACAGCTCTCAGGAGGAAACTGAGCCTGAGCTGGGCCCCTGGCCTGGCCGGGCGGCCAAGTGGGGCCGGGCGGCCATGGTTGGCGTGCCGGCCAGGGGTGGCTGGCCCTTCGGCCCTGCCTTCCCCTGGATTGCCTCCTTTTGCTATGTGTTGCTCCTGTTTTGTCCTACATTCAAATATTTCACCAAAATTCGTGGAATTAGTGAAATTATATGAATTTTGCATAGAGGAACATCTCAAATCATGAAATGTTGATGGTCGGAACTGGTTATAACGACCGTCAACACCTGGCTGCCACACCAAAGATGGTGCGGCAATGCCACGCCTAAAGTTTTCTAGTGCATATGTTATATGTGTAGCGGTGTTAAAAACAATCTGACTATATGAAACATGACTAGAGCCTGATTGAGATATTTTAGCATGAAGAACGTGTAAAGATAGATATCAATCTAAGTCTAGACTGTAGATAACCGAGTAACTGACGAACATGTACCGTACAAGCTAGATCACAAGAACGCCATCAAGCACCAACTAGCCCTAACAAGTGATAATTCGAGCCAATTAGAGCAGCATGGCACTTACTTGAAAACTTTGATGGTGTTACTAACCTGAGGATTAGAGAAGATGATCACCCCATAAGTGGGGATGCCAATATATAGATAATATCATGGGCCACATGGGCCTCTAGTATATGGGCCTTAACACCCCCCTTCAAATTCAAGGTGGAAGTGAAGGATCTGAAATATTGAGTTTGATCAAGTGAAGTCGATGCTGCTCTTGAGTTTGTGCTTTAGTAAAGAAATCTGCCACTTGCAGTTCAGATGGCATATACTGAAGAGCAATTGTATTCTAATTACAATGAGACCGAGCAAAGAAGGCATCAACACCAGTATGTTTTGTAAGTTCATGCCTCACATGATCATTGACAATTTTGATGGCACTAGTATTGTCAAATAGGAGGGTTGTAGGAGCATCACATGAAACACCAAAATCTGCCAACGACCATCGAAGCCACACAATTTCTGAAGTGGTAGTGGCAAGTGCTCGAAGTTTTGCCTCTGGAACGAGATACAACAGCTTGTTTATTTGATTTCCAGGCAATAGGAGATGATCCCAAAAGAATGCAATAACCAGTAACAGACTAACGACCGACGCACAACGGTCAGAACGGGCCACGGCGACGGTAGGATGGGGCCCACGACGGTCCGCGGCAACGAGGAGAGTGGCTGCGACGGGCAGCCGAGAGAAGTCCGCGCGACGGAATGCCGTGACGGGCCACGCGACGGACAGCCGCAACGAGCGGCAGACGGACAACTGTAACGGAATCCCAAGGGGAAAAATGGATCTTGGGTGGATTAGTTAGGATAATCCAAACCCTAATCCTTGCTATTATTCCATGTTACTAACCTGAGGATTAGAGAAGATGATCACCCCATAAGTGGGGATGCTAATATATAGATAATATCATTCATTGGTCACATGGGCCTCTAGTATATAGGCCTTAATAGATGGCAGGGGAGACGATGCCCATTAAAAATTAATGTGGGTTGATGATCAACCTTCTTTTTGCTATGTTACATGAGTGTATTTATAACCTAGACATGACTTGAGATATAAGAAAATACTCCTTTACCCTAAGGCTTCCTGACTAACTAGACTCAAATATGTGAAGTAAGATACGTAGAGAGATATGAATATCTCCCGGGCATTGCTGGCTGTTCCGACCCTACTTCAAAGAAGGACTCATTAGGGTGCTGCTTTTCCTCCTTGTCCGGCCGGTGACGGGCCATGTCAAGAACTAGTGTCAACAGTGTTCCATCCAGCTTTATAAACACGATGCAACATCTATTGATGCATTTTACTTGAGAAGTGTTTATGGTGGATGCATAGTTAGGAAAGACAATTGAAGAAACTTAGAGCTATAGTGCAAAATAAGGCTAGGGTCTAGAGTTGTGTCGCTGAGGCATGGATCTTAAGAGCTATCACACTTCTCAAGCAAGTACTTGGCAAAGAAGGCCAATAGTAGGGTCTTCTACAGTCATCAACTAGAGTTAATAGAGATGAACTTATTTCTGATATACATGTATAATAGTATAGAAGAAATGGATAAATATTTGGAGTAGACCATCTGAATTTTGCATCAGTACAACATTGTTGCCTCGTACCTTATCGAGGAAATGTCCCAAGTCTTTTGACAAAAGAACAGTGTAAATATATTTGACATTCACTACTAGAAAACGGGCCTTCGGTCCAGCACAAAAGTACTAGTTGCCATATCACCCGGTACTAATACATGCATCAGTACCGGTTGCAACGGCCACAGGTACTTTTAGCTCGGACCAATGGATCAAGGTGGCTAGGGAGAACTTTTGGTACCGGGTGATGGCACAGTCCGGTACCAATGATCAAGAATTGGCACCGGGTCGTTTCACAGCCCGGGACCAATCTGCATGCTGATTTTTGGCACCGGTGAAAACTATCAACCGGTACCAATGGCCGATCTCTCGCTCTAGATATTGATTTTTGGCACCGGTGAAAACTATCAACCGGTACCGATGGCCGATCTCTCGCTCCAGAAATTTGTAAGTCGCTGCTGCCGACTCCTCTCTTATCCTCATCTCTCTCGCTACCTTATCCTCTAGAGAGCCGGCCCGTGGGGCGCGCGGGCCGCTGTGCTGCCGCCGCCACCACCACCACTGCATAGGAGCACGGGCAACCGGCCTCCGCCGCCTCTGCGGGCAACCGGCGGGAGCCGGCCGTGGGAGCAGCCGTGGGGCGCAGGCACGCGGGAGCCGTGCCGCCCAGGCTCGCCAACGGCCTCGCCGTCGTCGTGCCTCAAGCAACCCAAGGGTCAGTGGAGCCATGGCGAAGCCTAGCGGCGGCGGCGGCCTCCTGGACCTGGAGGGGCAGTACGCCTTCCTCCTCGACCGCCGCGCCGGTGCGCTCGCGGCCCTCCTCTGCTTCCTCTGCTGGGCCGCCAGCGGTGCCCTCACCTCCCGCCTCGGCTTCTCCGTTGGATGGAAGGTAGGGATTGTGACATATTTTGCAGATAAAGGAGACGAAGGTCACCCGGCTCTGCCACGAGAAGACCGTCCTGGCCGTGAACTGCATATGGATCATTTGGATTTGTCCTCGCCGTGAACTGCATATGGATCATTTGGATTTTCAGTACTGCTATGAACTGCATGCATGCTACGACTGGTATGCATGACTTGAAAATTGAAATTCTTCAGAGCTTGGATTGAGATGTATATGTGCCTTGCCCCTGTAATCGGCGACAATTTGTATCATTTCTCTACTACTAGTATGCTGATTTGGTACTATGTGGAATTGTATCGAGTGTATTGATCTTGTACTTGATTCTTTGAATGATTTGTGAGATTTATAGAATTTGTATCGATTGATTTAATATTTTGTGGTTGATTCTTCGAAAGAGATTAGAACCGGAGAGGATACAGGAACGGGAGAGATTCAACGGGAGAGACAGCTGTTGGTGGTACCGGTTGGTCTTTCCAACCGGTACCAATGGATGCTTAAGGCACCGGGTGAAAAACCCGGTGTCCTAGACCGAGGCCAATGGTCTCGGTTGGCGGGTACCGGTTGCAAAACCGGTACCTACGGGTGTTTTCGACTGGTTCTCATGGGTTATTTTCTAGTAGTGATTCTACGCTGCGACGGATTATTGTCTGGCCCTAACTTCCGCATTCATGCAAAGGTTCCACAGCCATTAATGGTTGGTGAATATTTTGCTAGCCATGTAGTACGACTGGAGGCATGTGTGGATTCTTTCCTCCCATTGAAGACATGAGCATATTTTCTAGGTAGCACGTACGGCTGTCATCTTCGTTATAAATTATAGTTCGTAAATTTTGACTAATAAGTTGTCTTTCTAAAAAAAGGATAAGGATATAAAAATTCAAATCAGACATAAGGTCTAAACAATAATGAATATAAATTATAATTATAAAGTTTTTAAAATAAAACAAGCTTATCAAAATTAGTGCCTAAATACTAAATATTTAAACGGCGTATGATTTGAAACGGAGGGAGCAGAAAACAATGTGAAAATGTGGTGCCGGTCCAAACCAAGCAATGACTGGATGCTCCTGTATCTATTTATACTCATTGTACCCACGTATTACGCCACGTTATCTCCCTCATAAACTAGAAGGCAGTTTTGTAGAATTGTAATCCGATAACTGGCCACGATGCCGAGGACTAGTTTCCCTGTAGCTCCAGTGCTGATTGCTGTGCTTCTGGCGCTAGTCTGCCGGCGGGCAGCGACTGCGAGCAGCTATGGCACAGACCGCATCGAGCGGCTGCCCGGACAGCCGGCGGACTTCCCGATGTACTCATGGTACGTCACGGTGGAGGAGACGGCCGGGCGGGCGCGCGCTGTTCTACTGGCTCCAGGAGGTGCCGCCGGAGGCCCAGCCGGCGCCTCTCGTGCTGTGGGCCTGTGGCTGAACGGCGGGCCAGGGTGCTCGTCGGTGGCGTACGGCGCCTCCGAGGAGCGGGGCGCGTTCCGCATCCGGCCCGACGGCGCAACGCTCTTCCTCAACGAGTACAGGTTGAACAGAGGTACGTATGCTGCTGGCTAATTGCCCCTGGCTCTGAGCTTGATTATGCTGGACACGACTGTAATTCTGTGAATAATGGCTGCTGCATGCAGCGGCTAATATACTGTTCCTGGACTCGCCGGCCGGCGTGGGGTTCTCCTACACCGACACCACCGCCGACCTTTACACCTCTGGCGACAACAGAACAGGTAAGCAGCTAGCGTACGTCGTGTTCTTCTACAACTACATATGTCGATCCACAGCTTCAGAACCAACAGTTGATTTGCGAAAATGTCGCAGCTCATGAAGTGTTAGATAACTAGGCAATTTTCGATATATTTTAAGTCTAAATATTACTAACAATTTCATGGCATAAATGAGTAATAATGTGTGAATAAGATATGTGCATATGTTCATGTTATTTTCTCTAATAAGCATGAACAAAAAGTTAAACCAGAATAGGTTTAAAGTGTACCCCAAGGCGGGACCAGTACCAGAGGCACCGGTTGCGCCGTTACCAGCTGGAATAGACATGCTATTCGAGTAGTCTTGCCTGAAGTAGCCGAACGATGTCGATGCAGGAAGAGGTTCGCAGTGCAGTCCCACGAACGGTCACCAGGAAGCAGACGAAGTAGTCATTCGTTCAGGCCGGGAAGTAGACGAAGTAGTCGTTCGTTCACGCCGGAAAGTAGACGAAGTAGTCGTTCAGGGAGCGAGCAGTCGCGTCAAGACGCTCCCCAAAAACCTGATTGCCCGCGTCCCGTGCAGGACCTTCAGCGAGCAGAGGTTCCGGAGGCCTGCTCTTGCTAGAGCTGTGCGCGCAGCGCAAGCGATGGGAACGGCAGAAAGCAGCAAAGGGAGAAGGGAGAGGTCTCCTAAGCAAGAGTACCTGAAGCAAGTGCTGAAGTGCGTGAGGATGAGAGGAGAAAGGGGTGGTTTATATAGGCGTGGAGGTGCCTCAGGTTCAACGAATCTGGACGTCGTAAAGAGCTTTGATGAGCGGCAGTTACTGGTGAATTCACAGCCATTAGTTACCAGTAATGGTCAAGGTTTGATTAGAAGAGAAATGCACCTTATACACGGAATGAGCCCTTTTCACAAAGGTTCTCTTCTCTCAGTCAGACTTTAGTTTGTTTCACCATCCTACTTCACGGGATCTCCGATCACATAGGACAGGTTTCCACTATAGAATGACTCACGTGGGTCTCAAGCCCAATTCCATAGATGCATTGTCTATCACATTTTGTGAAAGACCCTTTGTATACTGATCTGCCAGATTTTAAGCCGTCTGAACGTAGTCCAGGGCTATAACTCCGGAGTTTCTCAATTTTCTGACAGATTTCAACCGCCTTTTCACATGTCTAGATGACTTCATGTTATCCTTTGAACTGTTCACCTTGACAATCACCGTTATTGTCACAGTTCATTAGAATTGTCGGTATCGGTTTTTCAACTATCGGCAAGTCCATAAGAAGCTCACGAAGCCACTCAGCCTTAACAGTGGCGGTATCTAATGCTGTGAGTTCTGCTTTCATAGTTGACCTCGTTAAGATGGTCTGCTTCCAAGACTTCCAGGAAATAGCTCCACCACCAAGTGTAAACACATATCCACTTGTGGCCTTTATCTCATCAGCATCAGAAATCCAGTTTGAATCATTATACCCTTCTAGTACCCTTGGGTACCCGGTGTAGTGAATTCTATAGTTCATTGTCCCCCTTAGATAGCGCATTACTCTTTCAAGAGCCTTCCAATGATCATTTCCCGGGTTTGAAACAAACCGGCTCAGTTTGCTTACAGCAAACGAGATGTCAAGTCTTGTAGCACTAGCTAAATACATCAATGAACCAATGATCTGAGAATATTTCAGCTGATCTCGCATTATCCTTTTGTTCTTCCTAAGAATTAAACTGGCATCGTATGGTGTTGAGACAGGTTTATAGTCTCTATAACCAAAGTGACTGAACACCTTCTCCACATAGTGAGACTGTGTAAGAATCACCCCACCATTGCTCTCTTTTACCAGCTTTATATTAAGGATAACATCAGCTTCTCCCAGATCCTTCATCTCAAAACTTTGAGATAAAAACTCTTTGACTTCCTTAATCACATTAAGGCTTGTGCCAAAGATCAGTATGTCATCCACATACAAGCACAAAATCACTCCTTCATCCCCACCATAGCGATAGTACACACATTTGTCAGCTTCATTCACAACAAAGCCAGCGGACGTCAAAGTTATGTCGAACTTTTCATGCCACTGCTTAGGCGCTTGCTTGAGACCATATAAAGATTTCAACAACTTACAAACCATTACTTCTTGACCCTTTGATACAAACCCATCCGGCTGATCCATATAGATCTCCTCTTCTAACTCTCCATTGAAGAAAGCTGTCTTAACGTCCATCTGATGAACGAGAAGATCATAAGAGGCTGCCAGGGAAAGTAACACTCGAATTGTGATCAATCGGGCAACTGGTGAATAAGTGTCAAAGAAGTCTTCTCCTTCTTTTTGGGTATAACCCTTGGCCACAAGCCTAGCCTTGTACTTTTCAATAGTACCATCAGGCCTAAGCTTTTTCTTGAACACCCACTTGCATCCAACTGGTTTACATCCATAAGGATGTTCAACGACCTCCCAGGTTCCATTAGACATAATAGAATCCATCTCACTCCTCACTGCTTCCTTCCAATAATCAGCATCAGGAGATGAATATGCCTCTTCAATGGTTCTGGGTATATCATCCATGAGGTATACAATGAAAACATCACCAAAAGACTTTACAGTCCTTTGTCTCTTGCTCTTTCTCGGAGCATCATTGTTATCCTCCTCAGGATTTTCCACAAGTGTAGGTTAATTGTGTTCTATCGGCTCAGCAGAGCTATCATCCTCGATGAACTCTTGCCTAGATGAACTTGTTTTATCTCTCATGGGAAAAATGTTTTCAAAAAATGTAGCATCTCTGGACTCCATTATAGTACCAA
The DNA here is from genome assembly GCF_016808335.1 of Panicum virgatum. NCBI lineage: Eukaryota > Viridiplantae > Streptophyta > Magnoliopsida > Poales > Poaceae > Panicum > Panicum virgatum. The sequence goes on from NC_053152.1 coordinate 51,034,152, forward strand.
CATGCATGTCAGGTACTCCAGATTTCACTATTAAAAATCTATACCCAATGCTGTGAATAGCATAACCTAGAAAGATATAATCCACAGTTTTAGGTCCAAGCTTACGTTTCTTGGTTATTGGCACACACATTTTTGCCAAACAATCCCATGTACGTAAGTATGAAAGTGTTGGCATTTTCTTCTCCCATTCCTCGAATGGTGTTATCTCTTTATTCTTTGTAGGAACACAGTTTAGGACATGACATGCAGTCAATATAGCCTCACCCCACCATTCCTTGGAAAGTCCCGCTGTATCTAACATGGCGTTAACCAAATCCGTTAGAGTGCGGTTCTTTCTTTCGGCAACCCCATTTGACTGAGGTGAATAGGGAGGCGTCCTCTCATGAATAATACCATGTTCCTCGCAGAATAAAGTAAATAAATTTGAGAAGTACTCGCCACCACAATCTGACCTAACTCTTTTGATCTTTCTCTCAAGTTGGTTTTCTACTTCAGCTTTATAGATTTTAAAGTAGTGTAAAGCTTCATCTTTTGACTTCAACAAATAGATGTAACAAAATCTAGTACTGTCATCAATCAAAGTCATGACATATCTTTTACCACCTTTTGTCAACACTCCATTCATTTCGCACAAATTGGAATGAATTAATTCTAAGGGTGCCAAGCTCCTCGCCTCCGCAGCCTTATGAGGCTTGCGAGTTTGTTTTTGATTCAACACATACATGGCACTTAGAATTTTTGACAAAAGTAAACTTTGAAATTAAACTCGAATTAGCTAAGAGCATCATACAACCAAAATTAACATGACAAAGCCTTGAATGCCAAACATTTGTTTCATCAACGTTAATAACATTGTATGCAACTTTATCACAAACATCTGACAAAGAAAGACGGAACAAGCCTCCGCTTTCATAACCTTTTTCCAACAAAAGTACCAAACTTAGACAAGATACATTTATTGGACTCAAAGACTAATTTAAAACCATCTCTACACAGTAGAGAACCGCTGACTAGTTTCTTCTTGATAGTGGGGATATGCTGTACGTTCTTCAGCTGCACGGTCTTCCCCGAAGTAAACTTCAGATTTACCATACCAACACTAAGAACACGCCATGCGATCCGTTCCCCATCAGCAAGGAGGAAGTCCCGCCATCCTGGTAAGAAGAAAACAAAGAAGAATCAGCACAAACATGAATATTAGCACCAGTGTCAACCCACCACTCGGGTGAACAAAAAACTGAAACACTACTAGATTTTAGGCCTATTGCCACAGAAACCTTTGCAACTACACCGATTTAGTTGCATTAGATAGGTGCTATTGCATCCATTGTATAATTTGGTTGCAAAACATTGATGCTCTTGCCACCATCAGAAACTTGGTTGTGAGAAGATGATGTTTTTTGCCACAATTAGGTTGGTGTTGTCATAAAGATTGTGTTCGTTGCAATATATAAGTGTTTTTGCCACAAAACTTAGAGTCATTGCGATTCGTAAATAATGTTGCCACCAATGTGTTTTGTTGCAAACCTAGAGGCCATATTGCAACTAAATACATAAGTGGTTGCAAGAAAGAACATGATATTGCCACGACTCATAAATAATATTGCCACCAATGTATTGTGTTGCAAAACTAGTGGGTATACTGCAACTAAAGACATAAGTGGTTGCAAGAAAGAACATGATATTGCCACTAAACTTTTTTTGTTGCTATATGGTTGCTTGGGTCGTTGCAATAGATGTGGCTACATTGCTTCACAATAGATGTGGAACAATAACTGAAAATGAGAAGAAAAAAAAACCTACATGGAGCTTGAACCGTGGTCTCAAGGATCAAACTTAGAATTTTTTTTTTGCTAATGTGTGGCATTAATTTTTTGTACATAGTATGTTAGACAAGAGATAAAAATATTGTTTAAAAATTGTGGGGAAAGGGGGATTTGATCCCACAACCTCTCCCTCCAAAGAAACATGTCTTACCACCACATCACAGCTCAATTGTGATATATTTACGAATTTCAATCTATATGTACAAACTATAAGTCATGTTAACTGCCGTGGGTCAAATTGGGTCGACCCAATTAACCAAGTGGGCCCGAAGAAGGAAAAAAAAGATGCGTGTGGGAGGGACGTGATCGGCGTGGAGGATCGCGAGCTAGGGCGGACGGGCGAAAACAGGCGGCGGTCGGGCAGGCGGGCAGCAGATCGTCTTCCTCCTAGCACCGGGGCCTGCCTCAATCTCTTGAAGAACAAGCTGCGTGCAGACTCCTCTACCGTCGTCACGGCCGGCGGCTGTCTCTGCTTGTGGGCGTGCAGCTCAACCTCGGCCACCAGCAGGGATGAAGTGAGGGGCTTCATGATCTTGTTTCTATTTCATAGTAATGCATGTCTCATGGCTGATGATTTGTACAAAACAGTTGTGCAATTGTGCTAGCAGTAAGACTAATTAATAATCAAAGGGTTGGGGCTCGGGCATGGCTTCAATGCAAATATGGACTATGATTTTGGAGGTTCGATTGTTATTCTAGGCAATCTGCATCAAATAGGAAATAAAATAAACATGCAGCCAATTTGTGTGCGTGTGTTAAATAAAGTAACTGTTATCCAATTGAATTGAGATATATGTAGTACATGTAATCAGCATTAAAGATCCAATTGGGAATTTATGAGAACAGCTCTATATATTTCATCATCTGTTGTGCAGATCATTAATTACAGTATATGCCTTTTTCATTGTCATTTGTGCAGGCCATCTTGATCACTTTAATTAGTGTGTGATTTTAATTGAAGATATTGGGGAGCATGTCTTCTGGCAATGATAGGTCTTGGATGCGCTTGCCACAACAAGAAGAAGAGTGGCAAAAAGGTTTCAAGAAATTTATAGATCATAAATTTGGTGGAACACTGAGAGGAGAAACGACACCCTGTCCATGCACGAGATGTCGTTCAATGTCCTACAAAACAGTTAACGAAGTTAGATCTCATTTGCTTCATAGAGGCTTTTCTGAAAGTTTTATCCTAGGGGAAGGAGAAGAAAAAGATTCATTTGGGGGCATCAGTGAAAGGGTTGACAATGAAGGTGGAACCGGTGACCGTGATTCTATAAAGGATATGATGGAGTCACTAATCCGTGGTTCGATACATGGAGAGATCATGGGTACTGAATCTGAGGAGCCGAATGAAAGTGCCAAGACATTCTTTAAATTATTAACAGAGGCAAAGAGGGAACTTTATCCAGGTTGCAAGGAGGCTACTAAGAGGCAAATAGGGAACTTTATGTAGGTTGCAAGGAGGCTACTAAGGTATCTTTCATTGTCAGGCTATTTCAGATTAAGTGCATGTATGGTCTTAGTAACAGTGCATTAGAGGCTATTATTGGGTTGTTCTTGCTTTTGCTCCCAGAAGGTCACTGTGTTCCTGACACTTTAGAGAAGGTGCAAAAGGTAGTCCGTGATCTTGGCCTGGACTATGAAAAGATAAATGCATGCATCAATGAATGTGTTTTATTTCGGAAGGAATATGCTGACATGGATACATGTCCAACATGTGATGAGTCTAGATGGAAAACATCTAATTCAGATGAGAAAGAGGGGTCATGTAGTGATGATGCTGCACCAAAGAGGCGAGTCCCACAGAAAATCTTGAGGTATTTTCCGGTTACTCCTCGTCTGCAAAGGTTATACATGAGAGCGAACACATCCGAATATATGCGTTGGCATAAGGAGGGACTGGTCGAAGATGGAAAAATCTGACACCCTACAAACTCAATGGCATAGAAGCACGTGGATCAACAGTTTGAGGATTTTGCTTTGGATCCACGTAATGTAAGACTAGGTCTTGCATCCAATGGCTTTAATCCATTTGGGATGCTGAATGTGACATACACTACATGGCCTGTGATCCTAATACCCTACAATTTGCCTCCTTGGTTGTGCTTGAAACAATCGTTTTGGATGATGTCAATGTTGATACCAGGGCCAAAATCTCTGGGCAATAACATAGATGTATATCTGCAGCCCCTAATTGATGAGCTAAAAGATCTTTGGTTAAAAGGTGTACAAACGTGGGATGCGAAGGTGAAGAAGAATTTCACTCACCGTGCAGTGCTGCTTTGGACAATTAATAATTTTCCTGCTTATGGCATGTTATCTGGTTGGAGCACAAAAGGCAAGTTTGCATGTCCATACTGCAATAAGGATACAGATTATTTATGGTTGAAATATGGGTCAAAGCACTGTTACATGGGTCATCGCCGATTTTTGCCAAAGGGCCACAAGTGGCGCCGGAACAAGGTTAGCTTCAACAACAAAGTCAAAAACAGAGATCCTCCAGTCCCCTTAACTGGTGAGCAGGTGCTGCAGCAGTATGAAAGCTTTGAGCAAGTGACATTTGGGAAGGCCTAAAAAAAAGGAAGCAACGTGACGAAGAAACCAGATGGCACAACTGGAGGAAGAAAAGTATTTTCTTTGAACGGCCTTACTGGGAAACATTGCTTGTAAGGCATAATTTGGATGTCATGCACATTGAAAAAATATTTGTGAGAGCTTACTTGGGACTTTGCTTGACTTGGCTGGCAAATCAAAGGACAGCGAAAAGGCTCGGCTTGACATGGAAGAATTGGGCATGAGAAAGGATCAGCATCCTTTGGTCAAGAATGACAAATACACTTTGCCTCCTGCATTGTACTCTTTGGATCCAGAGGACAAGACATATTTATGCAAATTTCTTCACGGTGTGAAGATGCCAGATGGCTATGCCTCTAATATAAAGAGATGCATGGACGCGTCGAGGTGTAAGATTTCTGGACTTAAAACTCATGATTGTCACGTTATATTCCAAAAACTATTACCCATTGCAGTCCGTAACATTTTGCCAGAAGAGGTCATTATCCCATTGATTGAGCTTAGTAGGTTCTTCAATGCAATATGTTCAAAAGAGTTGACCATTGAAGAGTTAGAGAAATTGACTGTTTCGATTAGAGAAACTCTTTGTCGTCTTGAAATGGTCTTTCCACCAGCTTTCTTTGACATCATGATGCATTTGCCGGTTCATCTTGCTGAAGAGGCTAAACTAGGAGGACCTGTATGTTATAGATGGATGTACCCGATTGAGAGGTACTTGCGTACACTTAAAGGCTATGTGTGGAACAAAGCTTACCCTGAATGTTCAATAGCCGAGGGATATATCTCAGAGGAGTGCATGACCTTTTGCTCTCGCTTCTTGGAAGACATTGACACTAAGATTAACCGTCCAGAGAGACATGAAAGTGCCGCTGTAAATGAGCCACCATGTGGTCTCAGCATATTTGGCAAAGTTGACTATACTAAGAAAGGATTTACCTTGGAGAGCATTCCTAAGGTAGTTATGCAGCGTATGAGGCACTGGATATTAACAAATTGTGATGAGGCCATTCCCTGGGTCAAGTAAGTTATAATTAACTGGTTGCTTTGGTGCCATCTTTTGATTTTTCTATTAACTGATTGCCTAAAACTGTTTTTTATGAAACTGTAGTCAGCACTTTGATATTCTCAGGAAACAGTCACCTAAAAATGTTGAGCAGCGTCACAAGGAACAGTTTGTAGGCTGGTTCGAGCGTACGGTGAGCTTAAATTATTTTCATATCTTTTGGAGTGCACATGTGTACTAGCTGGTTGATGCATATTTTTGTTATTGCTTGCAGATCAACAAATTATATGCAGACGGAAAAACAAGTGCTGAGATACATGCACTTTCTCAAGGGCCAGACTATCGTGCACGTGTTTTCAACAGATGCTTGATAAATAGTTTTTTGTTCCGAACAGCTCACATAGAAAAGAATCTGACTACGCAAAATAGTGGTGTTGTAGTGAAAGGTGATGATAGTGCTGCCGACGTCTCATGGTATGGTGTTATTAAAAAGATTTACGCACTTGATTTTCCAAGAGAGAAGGAAGTCGTCCTATTTGAATGTGACTGGTACGACATACCTGCTACTAGTAAGAGCAAAGGCAAAGGAATTAAAAGGGATCAGTATGGGATAATCGACATTGATCCAACTCGAAAGCGATATGTGAATGATCCTTACATTTTGGGCACGCAAGCGGAGCAGGTCTTTTATGTGCAGGGCAGCAAGAAATCCAATTTGTTATCTGTTATAAGAATGAAGCCTAGGAATTTGTTTGCCATGCCAGAGTCAGCACGTACAGAAAATGAGGGACAAATTGATGTTGACTCACTAGACGTCGGAGTGGAAGACATGGAATATTTATGCCGGGATGAGGAGTTGACAAATTGGACTAGGTCGGGGATCGAAGGTGTTACTGGTGATGCATCTGTTATTAAAAAAGCACTTGCTGATTCTGTTCCTGAACCGCCAGCAAATGACTTCTTGGCTGACGAAGACGAAGATGACACATGCGACAACTACATTGATGATGGATATGTAGCACCTGTGAATTCGAAAGTTGAAGGACCGGATGAAGCATTTTTCATATAATTTTTGGTAATAAGATTTTACGATTGTGCAGCACCTATGAAAATATCTTCAGTTTTCTCTTAATATCTTCAGTTTGCTCTTACTGTACTTCTTATGAAGCTTATTTTAATATTTGTGTGTATCAGGAGCAGTTTGTCAGGAACAAGAGGAATTTAGTATCAATGCTTTTGAGGAACAGGAGCTATTTTACAAACCGTGAAGCTTTTTTTTTGGGACATTCTACAAATCAGAAGCTGCACACGCCCATTTGTAATAAAATAATCATACTTCATTGTCACCAAAGTGTGCCCATTTGTAATAAAATAATCATACTTCATTGTCACCAAAGTGTGCCCATTTGTAATAAAATAATCTTACTTCATAGTCACCGAATTGTTATGCACAGCAATCATTGCAATTAAGAAACAAAGTTCCAGATTGGAAGATACAATTAAGGACTTGCATTGCATATTTCATAAGCAACATTGCATGGAAGCAATGCAGAGTCATAAATAGCTAGCTGGAGACCCTTACTGAGCATACAAATATGGTACGACTGGCCACTACTGCAATAGGGAGCATCAAATATGGTACGACTAGCCACTACTGCAATAGGGAGCATCAAAGGTGCACATTGATTTCTAGTATTATACGGGTTCATTCTGTTATCGCCATAAATTAACATTTATGGGCCGAAAGCAAGTTGGGCTTAAAGCAGAAGAATAAGAAGGCTTGTAAATCGGCTCCTGCGTGAGCATTTGGGCCACATGGGCCATGTATCTTTAGATTTAGTTCAAGATTAGAGATAGAGTCCGATCGGGACAAGATTAGTTTGGATTGTTTCCCAAGTCTTTGGACTATAAATATGTACTCTATGTTATTCATGAAAAAAGAACGTCATCACGTCTCGCAAACAACAATCGCGGCGCATCACCACCCCTAATCTTAGGGTTTCATCCAAGTAAGCGCCATGTTGCCCTGATCGCATCTCGCGATCAGGGCAACGTTGTTCTTGCTTTTACCTTGGTATTACTCGTACTGAAGCGTTTTTGATGGCGAGTAATGCTAGTTATCCTGATGTTCGTAGCATGGGTTTTAGTAGATCTGTTGTGCTTTTGTTGCTAATTGTCTACGAATATCATGTTGTCTTTACGCGATCATGTCATCAACTTATACTAGCTCTTGTTGCATAGAGTTAATTGCGTAAAGGCAACACCCTGCTTCTTTTATGTTTAGAAGATCTGATCTGTTACGGTTTGCTCTTATCTTTAAGAGTTGGCACAATATCTGTTAGATTAGGCCTTGCAAACGGGTTGGATGATCCGGTGGCGTACTAGATGCTTTATTTTAGCCTTAATAGGGATTGTTCCGGGAATCGGCTCTTGCTAGTTCTTAGGCCTCTGTTTTGGTTATGGTTTAGTAATCTGTTACGTTTATTAGGCCCAATCACGTGTAGGATGTTCCGATCTAATAGTGAAGCTTTTTACCGTCATGGATTAGATTAGTTAGATTTAATTGAAGCAGCTTTACAGTCATTTGCTTTAATTATCAATATCCGGATGCAAACAGATCCAATCTGACACCGGGACTTGATCGGCTCTTTAAAGCCGATGCAAGATTCGTCCCGGGGAGCCGACCACAGCTCGGACTTATGTTTCCACGTGTTTGTGTATGCAGGTTAATCGTTGCAAGCACGTTCGCACCTTCCTGATCGGGTATAGGTCAGGTGGCACGCCCTGCGTCTTCACAAGTCACGGCGTGTGCCAGAATTGCGGGCCGTCGATGAGGGAGCAGTGCCTACCAGTGCCCCGGCGACCTCCCGGCTCTTCATGTTGCCTGTCGCTGCTCGCCGGTGGGTTTCGACCAACAACACATTCTGGCACGCCCGGTGAGCCATACGCTTCATCGGCACTCTCAGAGCCTGATGAACGAGCTCGAGCGCGTGGCACACCGCGTCATTCAGGAGATAATCAAGAACCAATACTCTCCATCGGGACCAACCCTGGGGAGTCACGCAGAGAAAGCTGCACTGCATTCTAGACCGCTATTGTCGTTCTCATTTGCGGCTCCAAAACCACAGAGTGCGCCGATCTATGTCGTCCACAAGATCGGCGGTGATCCCGGAGAAGGCCAGTTCCTCACGGAGCAACCCAAGGAGATCCCGCACGGCTACACGTGCGCGTACATTCCTGACAGCATCAGTCCACTATGCTCGGTGCACTTGGTAAACCCAGGAGCATCTGGAGCAGACGCGGAGAAACAAGCGTGGCTGGCAAAGTACGCTACTGGGCCGAGTGCTGAGCCATCGGCCCCAGGAGTTCTTAGCGTGGAGCAGGTCAGTGCAATATTGAGAGACTAGTTCGGCATCCTGCCCAAGAGAAAAGCGATCGGCTATTCCAAGCCGTATCCAAGTGACTATGACTTGATCCCATTGCCAACCAAGTATCGGCTCCCTGAGTTCACCAAGTTCAACAGGTCAGAAGGATCCAGCTCCATTGAGCATGTGAGCCGATACTTAACGCAGCTTGGGATGATCTCAGTATCGGATCTGCTGAGGGTCCGGTTCTTCGGCCAATCTCTTATAGGCCCAGCTTTTGGATGGTACGCGTCATTGGCTCCAGGTTCTATTCGAACTTAGAGGCAGCTGGAGGATCAGTTCCATACTCAGTATCACTCAGAGGCTGCTGAAGCTGGAATAGCCGACCTCGCCCAAATCAGGTAGAAGCGAGGAGAGACTGTGTCGGGATACATACAGCGCTTCAGAGAGGTCAAGAATCGATGCTACTCATCACGCATCACGGAGAAGGAGGCCATTGATCTGGCAGTTCTGGGACTCGCTAAGCCGATCAATGATATGGCTTTCCAGTTGGAGTTCACATCTCTGGCGCACCTGGTGTAGAAGCTTACGGCATATGAGCTTTACCATCCTGAGCTGTACCAGGACAAGTTCAAGCGCCATGTGAACATGGCCCAAGCGGATGAATCTGATGACTCCGGCGAGGAACAAGAAGTGGCCATGGCAGAGTGGACTTGGGGGCAAACCCCGTCCCATGCAAATGGATCAAACAGCAGGGGCTTGTGAAGGGCTTCGACTTCGACGTAGCCAAAGCAGAGCAGATATTTGATTTGCTGAGCTCAAGATCAAGAACCCGCTCCCAAGCCATCACGTATGAAGAGCTCCCTCTTGAACACAAGAAGAAGTATGATGAGCTCAAAGCTCTGTTGGAAGCCGATCTCATCGGCTCTTTTGAGAGGACCCGCAACCACGGCATTAAGTGGAAGGGGTTCTCACCTGAAGGCGCTCTCGACAACGTAGATTTGTCTGTACCATCAGAGGAGCGCACCAGGGCCCTGCGTCAGGAGATGAACTACATTGTGGCCCATACGCTTCATCGGCACTCTCAGAGCCCAATGAACGAGCTCGAGCGCGTGGCACACCGTGTCATCCAGGAGATAATCAAGAACCAATACTCTCCATCGGGACCAACCCTGGGGAGTCATGTAGAGGAAGCTGCACTGCATTCTAGACCGCTATTGCCGTTCTCATTTGCGGCTCCAAAACCACAGAGTGCGCCGATCTACGTCGTCCACAAGATCGGCGGTGATCCCGGGGAAGGCCAGTTCATCACCGAGCCACCCAAGGAGATCCCGCACGGCTACACGTGTACGTACATTCCTGACTGCGTCAGTCCAACACGCTCGGTGCAGTTGGTAAACCCAGGAGCTTCTGGAGCAGACGCGGAGAAACAAGCATGGCTGGCAAAGTACGCTACTGGGCCGAGTGCTGAGCCATCGGCCCCAGGAGTTCTTAGTGTGGAGCAGGTCAGTGCAATACTGAGAGACCAGTTCGGCATCCTGCCCAAGAGAAAAGCGATCGGCTATTCCAAGCCATATCCAAGTGACTATGACTTGATCCCATTGCCACCCAAGTATCGGCTCCCTGAGTTCACCAAGTTCAACGGGTCAGAAGGAGCCAGTTCCATTGAGCATGTGAGCCGATACTTAACGCAGCTTGGGATGATCTCAGTATCGGATCCGCTGAGGGTTCGGTTCTTCGGCCAATCTCTTACAGGCCCAGCTTTTGGATGGTACGCGTCATTGGCTCCAGATTCTATTCGAACGTGGAGGCAGCTAGAGGATCAGTTCCATACTCAGTATCACTCAGAGGCTGCTGAAGCTGGAATAGCCGACCTCACCCAAATCACGCAGAAGCGAGGAGAGACTGTGTCGGAATACATACAGCGCTTCAGAGAGGTCAAGAATCGATGCTACTCATCACGCATCACGGAGAAGGAGGCCGTTGATCTGGCAGTTCTGGGACTCGCTAAGCCGATCAAGGATATGGCTTTCCAGTTGGAGTTCACATCTCTGGCGCACCTGGTGCAGAAGCTTACGGCATATGAGCTTTACCATCCTGAGCTGTACCAGGACAAGTTCAAGCGCCATGTGAACATGGCCCAAGCGGATGAATCTGATGACTCCGGCGAGTAACAAGAAGTGGCCGTGGCAGAGTGGACTCGGGGGGCAAACCCCGTCCAATGCAAATGGATCAAACAGCAGGGGCTTGTGAAGGGCTTCGACTTTGATGTAGCTAAAGCAGAGCAGATATTTGATCTGCTGAGCTCAAGATCAAGAACCCGCTCCCAAGCCCATCACGTATGAAGAGCTCCCTCCTGAACACAAGAAGAAGTATGATGAGCTCAAAGCTCTGTTGGAAACCGATCTCATCGGCTCTTTTGAGAGGACCCGCAACCACGGCATTAAGTGGAAGGGGTTCTCACCTGAAGGTGCTCTCGACAACGTAGATTTGTCTGTACCATCAAAGAAGCGCACCACGGCCCTGCGTCAGGAGATGAACTACATTGTGGCCCATACGCTTCATCGGCACTCTCAGAGCCCAATGAACGAGCTCGAGCGCGTGGCACACCGTGTCATCCAGGAGATAATCAAGAACCAATACTCTCCATCGGGACCAACCCTGGGGAGTCATGTAGAGGAAGCTGCACTGCATTCTAGACCGCTATTGCCGTTCTCATTTGCGGCTCCAAAACCACAGAGTGCGCCGATCTACGTCGTCCACAAGATCGGCGGTGATCCCGGAGAAGGCCAGTTCATCACCGAGCCACCCAAGGAGATCCCGCACGGCTACACGTGTACGTACATTCCTGACTGCGTCAGTCCAACACGCTCGGTGCAGTTGGTAAACCCAGGAGCTTCTGGAGCAGACGCGGAGAAACAAGCATGGCTGGCAAAGTACGCTACTGGGCCGAGTGCTGAGCCATCGGCCCCAGGAGTTCTTAGTGTGGAGCAGGTCAGTGCAATACTGAGAGACCAGTTCGGCATCCTGCCCAAGAGAAAAGCGATCGGCTATTCCAAGCCATATCCAAGTGACTATGACTTGATCCCATTGCCACCCAAGTATCGGCTCCCTGAGTTCACCAAGTTCAACGGGTCAGAAGGAGCCAGTTCCATTGAGCATGTGAGCCGATACTTAACGCAGCTTGGGATGATCTCAGTATCGGATCCGCTGAGGGTTCGGTTCTTCGGCCAATCTCTTACAGGCCCAGCTTTTGGATGGTACGCGTCATTGGCTCCAGATTCTATTCGAACTTGGAGGCAGCTAGAGGATCAGTTCCATACTCAGTATCACTCAGAGGCTGCTGAAGCTGGAATAGCCGACCTCACCCAAATCACGCAGAAGCGAGGAGAGACTGTGTCGGAATACATACAGCGCTTCAGAGAGGTCAAGAATCGATGCTACTCATCACGCATCACGGAGAAGGAGGCCGTTGATCTGGCAGTTCTGGGACTCGCTAAGCCGATCAAGGATATGGCTTTCCAGTTGGAGTTCACATCTCTGGCGCACCTGGTGCAGAAGCTTACGGCATATGAGCTTTACCATCCTGAGCTGTACCAGGACAAGTTCAAGCGCCATGTGAACATGGCCCAAGCGGATGAATCTGATGACTCCGGCGAGTAACAAGAAGTGGCCGTGGCAGAGTGGACTCGGGGGGCAAACCCCGTCCAATGCAAATGGATCAAACAGCAGGGGCTTGTGAAGGGCTTCGACTTTGATGTAGCTAAAGCAGAGCAGATATTTGATCTGCTGAGCTCAAGATCAAGAACCCGCTCCCAAGCCCATCACGTATGAAGAGCTCCCTCCTGAACACAAGAAGAAGTATGATGAGCTCAAAGCTCTGTTGGAAACCGATCTCATCGGCTCTTTTGAGAGGACCCTCAACCACGGCATTAAGTGGAAGGGGTTCTCACCTGAAGGTGCTCTCGACAACGTAGATTTGTCTGTACCATCAAAGAAGCGCACCACGGCCCTGCGTCAGGAGATGAACTACATGGTGGCCCATACGCTTCATCGGCACTCTCAGAGCCTGATGACCGAGCTCGAGCGCGTGGCACACCGCGTCATCCAGGAGATAATCAAGAACCAATACTCTCCATCGGGACCAACCCTGGGGAGTCACGCAGAGGAAGCTGCACTGCATTCTAGACCACTATTGCCGTTCTCATTTGCGGCTCCAAAACCACAGAGTGCGCCGATCTACGTCGTCCACAAGATCGGCGGTGATCCCGGAGAAGGCCAGTTCGTCACCGAGCCACCCAAGGAGATCCCGCACGGCTACACGTGCGCGTACATTCCTGACTGCGTCAGTCCAACACGCTCGGTGCAGTTGGTAAACCCAGGAGCTTCTGGAGCAGACGCGGAGAAACAAGCATGGCTGGCAAAGTACGCTACTGGGCCGAGTGCTGAGCCATCGGCCCCAGGAGTTCTTAGTGTGGAGCAGGTCAGTGCAATACTGAGAGACCAGTTCAGCATCCTGCCCAAGAGAAAAGCGATCGTCTATTCCAAGCCGTATCCAAGTGACTATGACTTGGTCCCATTGCCACCCAAGTATCGGCTCCCTGAGTTCACCAAGTTCAACGGGTCAGAAGGAGCCAGCTCCATTGAGCATGTGAGCCGATACTTAACGCAGCTTGGGATGATCTCAGTATCAGATCCGCTGAGGGTCCGGTTCTTTGGCCAATCTCTTACAGGCCCAGCTTTTGGATGGTACGCGTCATTGGCTCCAGATTCTATTCGAACTTGGAGGCAGCTAGAGGATCAGTTCCATACTCAGTATCCCTCAGAGGCTGCTGAAGCTGGAATAGCCGACCTCACCCAAATCAGGCAGAAGCGAGCAGAGACTGTGTCGGAATACATACAGCACTTCAGAGAGGTCAAGAATCGATGCTACTCATCACGCATCACGGAGAAGGAGGCCGTTGATCTGGCAGTTCTGGGACTCGCTAAGCCGATCAAGGATATGGCTTTCCAGTTGGAGTTCACATCTCTGGCGCACCTGGTGCAGAAGCTTACGGCATATGAGCTTTACCATCCTGAGTTGTACCAGGACAAGTTCAAGCACCATGTGAACATGGCCCAAGCGGATGAATCTGATGACTCCGGCGAGGAACAAGAAGTGGCCGTGGCAGAGCGGACTCGGGGGGCAAACCCCGTCCCGTGCAAATGGATCAAACAGTAGGGGCTTGTGAAGGGCTTCGACTTCGATGTAGCCAAAGCAGAGTAGATATTTGATCTGCTGCTCAAAGAAAAACAGCTGAAGCTCCCAGAGAATCACAAGCTGCCAACCGCACAAGAGATGCCGGGAAGGCTATACTGTAAATGGCATCACTCGTTCACTCATGCCACAGTTGAATGCAAGGAGCTGCGTCATCAGATTCAATCGGTTATCGAGCAAGGCCGATTAATCCTGGCCCAACACACGATGAAGGTTGACACGAAGCCCTTCCCGCAAGCCAATGTGGTAGAGTTGTCAGACTTCACTCCTACGGGCTAGAATTTTTCATTCCAGATCAACATGGCGGGGCCTTTACGCCTTCGTGACGAGCAAAGGAGAGAGGCCGTTTCTGGCAAACGGCCCCAGGATAAAAATGAGCCAGGGCGACAGCATATTACTGAAGAGCAAGTGCGTCACATCCGTAATCAGCTTCCTGCTTCCGATCGGCTTCTGGAAAAATATGAATATCAGCACAAGCTGCGTCGCCGATATCAATCGGAAGAAGAGGAGTATGAGTGCCGCACAGGGAGGATGCTGGGAAGGCGCCAGGCTATAGGCGACCACTGGCATTACCCATTCTTCAGGTACTGCTGGAACTCCGGCATGAGTCGATTGCCCACTATAGATGATTGTCTAGAGTGCAGGCCTCGGACACGCCAGTCAGGCGAGACATCGGTGTTCCGCCGTTTGGGGCCCAAAGTGCGTCACGACGAACATGTTGTGCGGCCGACCAAGGGTGATTCTGAGCCGGAAGAAGAAGATAGGTACCATCGTCCACGGTGGTGCCCTGACGGGCTTAATCGTTCGCAGAAGCGCAGAGTGCAGCGATTACGCAATCTAGAAGAGGCAGAAGCAAGGTACCTTGACGTGCTGAGGAAGGCACGTCCGGACCTCGCGGAACAGGCCAGGCATCCGCGAAGGGTGGAAAGGCGCCCTCCAAGAAAAGAGTGGCGCCCCAAGCAGGTAAAAGCCGATGAGAAGCCATCGGCTGATGTGAACATGGTGTTCGTGCTACCGTCAGAGTTCCAGGCACCCCGACCGGAGGATTTGCCTATTGCACAGTTGGATCTTGGCCCTTAGCCGATCATCTTCGAGAAGCCAAAGGAAAAAAGCTACAAACACTTGAAGGCGTTGTATCTCAAGGGCTTCATCAACGGGAAACCCGTTAACAGGATGTTGGTTGACACCGGTGCTGCAGTCAACCTGATGCCATATTCAGTGCTGCGCCGGTTGGGGCGTTCTTCTCCGATCTTATCAAGACCAACGTGACGCTCAATGACTTCAATGGGCAGCCATCAGAGGCAATAGGGGTTCTTAATGTGGAGCTGACAGTGGGTCGCAAGACGATCCCGACTTCATTCTTCATCGTCAACAGCAAGAGTACATACACGGTGTTGATTGGGAGAGATTGGATTCACACCAACTGTTGTATCCCTTCCACAATGCATCAGTATCTGGTCCAATGGGATGGCGATGAAGTAGAAGTGGTCCCTGCAGATGATTCCAGCGAGGTCTCGCTTGCAGATATGAATGCCTGGGAGGCAGAAGGACAAGAGCCGATCTCAGGGATTTCACTGGAAGACTGTGATCGGATCGAGGCGATAAAAAATGGACTAAGGCTGGTCTTATCCACTGGCCTCACAGAGTAAACACATCCTGGCGTGCTACGGGGTGTAATAGAGTTAGAGAGGCCGGTCCTAGTGACCGGCCCCGAAAAATAGAAAAATCTTATTTGGGGTCGGAATTGTTACATCATGTACATATGATGGCCTGCTTTGGCAGTTGGCCACTCATCGACTATTTGGTTTCGGACGATAATGGAAGTATAGAAGCGGCCAGCCCGTGCGGTTGGCCAAATAATTTTTCTTATCATCTCCCTGTGTTTGCCGCTGATCTTGTGGATAACGAAAACTCGCGTGCGTTCGCAGCTGGTTTTTCAGACGACGGCAAACTGGGATACGGGTTCATGTCAGCTTATGATTTGGAAGAGGTTGACATCGGTCCTAGGGATAAGCCACAGCCGACATTTATCAGCAAGAAGTTGGATCCAACCGTGCGTGAGGAGATGATTGTACTGCTGAAAGAGTACCGGGATTGTTTCGCATGGGACTAACTGAGATGCCCAGTCTAGACAGAAGCATTGTCGAGCATCGGCTCCCGCTCAAGAAAGGGTTTCGGCCATTTCAGCAACGAGCACGTCAGATGAAGGCCGAAGTCCTAGAAGAAGTCAAGAAAGAAGTGGAGAAGATGTTCAATGCTGGGTTCATCAGGTCGTGCCGGTATGCAGAATGGATCTCTAGCGTGGTACCGGTACAAAAGAAGGATGGCCGATGGCGAGTCTGCGTTGATTTTAGAGATCTCAACAGAGCGACGCCAAAGGACGAGTACCCGATGCCTGTTGCAGAGACATTGATTAACGCAGCTGCCGGCCACGAGATGATGAGTTTTATGGACGGTAATGCCGGCTACAACTAGATCTTCATGGCCCTAGAAGACCTGCACAAGACCGCGTTCAGAGTACCAGGAGCGGTCGGCTTGTTCGAATACTTGGTTATGACCTTTGGATTGAAAAATGCCAGTGCAAGGTACCAACGTGCCATGAATTACATTTTTCATGATCTCATCGGCAAACTGGTAGAAATTTATATTGATGATGTCATGGTTAAATCCAAATCAGCCGAGGGGCATCTAGAAGATCTACATCAAGTCTTGGAGCGGACTCGAAGGTTTGGGCTCAAAATGAACCCAAAGAAATGTGCTTTTGGAGTATCGGCCGATCAATTTTTGGGATTCCTGGTGCACGAACGGGGAATCGAGATCGGCTTGAAGAGTCAAGAAGCTGTGAAAACGATGAAGCCGCCTACCACGAAGAAAGAGTTGCAGAAGCTCATCGGTAAAATCAATTTTGTTAGACGATTTATTTCTAATCTGTCTGGGCGCATCGAACCGTTCATGGGTTTAGTGAAGATCAAATCCGATGATGAGTTTCGCTGGGGGACAGAATAGCAGCAAGCTTTCGATGAGATCAAAGAATATTTATCAAAGCCTCCAGTATTGGTTCCTCCTCAGCAAGATAGGCCGTTCTATGTGTACCTATCCGTGGGTGACACTTCCATTGCTTCGGTGTTAATCCAGAAGCACGACGGCCAGGAGAGGGTGGTTTTCTACCTCAGCAGGCGCATGTTAGACGCCGAGACCAGGTACCCTGAAATTGAGAAGCTTTGCCTTTGCTTATTCTTTACATGGACAAAGCTTTGTCATATTTTGCTCTCGGCGGAAACAATTGTCATATGCAAATCGGATGTCATAAAGCATATATTGTCGGCTCCTGCTCTGAAAGGCCAGCTTGGCAAATGGATGTTTGCATTGTCAGAGTTCGATATTCGTTATCAGCCTGCAAAAGCAGTCAAAGGACACGCACTGGCGGATCTTGTTGCAGATAGGATCAGCACTGATATTGCTGCACTATTTATTCGTGCTTGGGCTATGTTTTTTGACGGATCGGCTTGTGGTGATGGGTGCGGTGTGGGAATTCTGTTGGTATCGCCTCGAGGTGCGACTTACTCTTTTTCCATCAGGATGACTGCCTCATGCACCAATAATTTGGTGGAATATGAAGTCGTTCGCAAAGGGATGGAACTGCTCCTCGAAGCTGGTGCAGAAGCGGTGGAAATATTTGGAGATTCGAAGCTGGTGATTTCTCAGCTCACGGAAGAATATAGGTGTGAGAGCGAGGCTCTTTTTCCAATATGGATGCAATGCCGTGAGTTGATGTCACAATTCAGGTACATCAATTTCCACTGGATACGCAGAACTCCGAAAAAATAAAGCCAATAATTTGGCACAGATGGTTTCTGGATATAAGGAAACAGCCGACGGAGTCGATGTAGAGGTTCAGTTTCTAGAACCTGGAGACTGGAGAGCCGATATCTTCAATTACTTGAAGGATTCGGCTCGGGGGGCACCCAGAAGGATAAGACTTAAGGCTATGAAGTATGTTCTGATAGGGGATGATATGTTCTATAGGACCTTGGAAGGACTACTTCTTAAATGTCTGGGACCTTCAGAGTCAAATCAGCTCTTACATGAGGTTCACGAGGGAACCTGCGGTACTCATCAATCGGCTCATAAGATGTAGTGGCTGATTAGGCGATCGGGTTATTACTGGCCCACTATGCTTGAAGATTGCTTCAAATATTACAAAGGATGTCAGGCGTGTCAGAGGTTTGGCAAAATTCAGATAGTACCAGCATCAGTAATGAATCCTATCATCAAACCGTGGCCATTTAGAGGTTGGGCCATGGACATGATTGGTCAGATCAACCCGTCATCTAGCAAAGGTCACCAATAGGTCTTAGCTGCTACAGATTATTTCACAAAGTGGGTGGAGGCAATCCCATGAGGTCAGTAGCGTCAAGAGATGTGATCAGCTTTGTCAAGGAGCACATCATTCACAGATTTGGGATCCCTCAGACCATTACGACCGATGGAGGATCGGTCTTTATATCAGAGAATTTCAGGAAGTTTGCCGATGACATAGGGATTATGCTGATCACATCATCTCCATATTATGCTCAGGCTAATGGACAAGCTGAAGCATCCAACCAGAGCCTCATCAAGCTCATAAAGAGGAAGATTGATGAATATCCTAGGCGCTGGCATGAAGTTTTGTCAGAAGCTTTGTGGGCATATCGTATTTCATGTCACGGGTCCATCCAAGACATCGCCGTACCATTTAGTCTACGGCCAAGACACTGTGCTACCATGGGAAATTACGGCTGGATCAAGGCGTGTCGAGTTCCAGAACAATCTGACAATTGAACAATATGCAGCCTTGATGAATGACAATGTGGAGGACTTGACAGAGCTAAGACTTTGGTCATTAGAGAAGACAAAGGAAAACAAGGCTAAAGTTGCTCGTGCGTACAACAAGAAGGTCAAGCCAAAGAATTTCCAGGTTGGAGATTTGGTTTGGGAGGTAGTATTGCCATTGGGAACTAAAGATAAAAAGTATGGCAAGTGGTCCCCAACTTGGCACGGGCCGTACAAGGTTGATCAGGTTTTGCCTGGGAATGCATACATGCTCGAGGAATTGGACGGCGTCAAGTTTCCTGTTGCTGTCAATGGCCAACACCTCAAGAAGTATTTCCCGAGCATGTGGGAAGGCGAGTGACAAGAGCCGATGAGATCCATCCGGCTGTACTAAGATAGGCCAACACGTTGAGTTGGCCAAGAAGAAAAAAAATTTATGAAAGGCCAACACGTTGAGTTGGCCAGTAAAAAAAATTTATGAAAGGCCAACACGTTGAGTTGGCCAGTAAAAAAAAATTTATGAAAGGCCAACACGTTGAGTTGGTCAGTAAAAAAAAAGAGAAAAGAGATAATATATGAAAAGCGAGATAGCCGATGTGTAACCATCGACTTAAGATGTTTTAAATAGTTACAAGTTTCAGGTTAACAGGCAGTAATGATTGTTTCTGGAGCCTATCTATTGGTTCAGGAATTCTTCTATGGCGTGGATGGCTTCTGTGCGGACGGCGTCTGCACATGCTATGATTGCTTCGTCATCCTTGTCATCGCCTGTTATTATCTGCCGACTCAAGGTGCTTATCTCTGCAAACTCTGCTTGTATCTGCTCGGCTATTTCCTGGGTTTCTTGTTTGGAGTTTGCAATGGAAGCTTCCTCGGCTTGGATGAGTTTCTTGGTGGTGCGGACCTTTTCTTCGAGTTCCACCAATTCTTTCTTCAGGAGGTCGAGTCGGTTCATGTTGGCAGACACGTCAGCTTTGATATCTAGAGTTGCCTTCTTCTGGTTGAGGGCCTTGCACTTTTGGGCAATGTCAACCTTCAGAGAAACTTGAGAGCGACGTGCTTCTATTCTTTGTTGTGCTTTATTCACTTCTACTAGGAAGAATGGAAGATTGCTGGCTGGCCAGAGCTTGATTTGCAGTAGCTCCGGGAGTTGGGATTCTATTTGCTCGAAGATGTTCTTTATTTCACTGGAATCACCAACTAGAGCAGTAATTGGAGCAGAGAGCAGGTCCTTGATATTCTGAAGCTGTTTTGTAAATGTAATCGGCTACTATTCTGGCTGCACTTCTGCATTCGGTGCGTTCAGACCCATTGATGCTGGATCAAAGGAGAGCAAGTCTGAAATATTGAAGCCCTGCTGATACGATGAAGATTAATTGGGAATGAAGTGCATTAATGGGGTGATCAGCTGATTTAAATTGGCTCGTGAAAGTTACCTGTTCTGAACAAGAAGTGATTATCGGTTCAGGTGTAGCCGATCCGGTTGGATTGGAGGTGACAACAGTGGCTTCGACTGTGTTAGCCTGTTTGTCATGCATATCCGTCAGGCTATTTGAAGTTTCAGTTGCTCCAGTATCAACTTCATGAACGATGACTTCATGTTGTGCTGGGTTACTGGTTTCGAGGATGTCTTCAGTTGCGTCCTGGAAATAGAATTACAGTCAACCAGAGTACATGTGTATGCAATAAAGAAGAAGTTTTAGAAAGATGAGTTACCTGGTTGGTGTCGGACTCTGATGGACTCGGGGAAGCTGGTGCTGGTTTCTTGATGACACGCCTTGTGATCATCTTCCTTTTCTTGGTTAAGACTCGGGGGGCAACAATTGCAGAAGCTTTTCTTCGTTTGGAAGCCGACTGAAGTAAGTCTGGCTGAATAGTCATTATCACTTTCTTCATTGATGGCGATCCTTTGCAGAAGAGTACATCAGGGGCAGTTGGAAGAAAGTGGAATGGCTCCCCGTTGCTGGTCATAGGTTTTGGACCATCTTGTTGCTGCTAACAGGATGAGCAGGATTAGTCAAGTAAAGGAATGGAGGATTTAGAAAGGATGAATGTATAAATTCAATACCTCTTCCTCGGGGATTACATATTCAGGATCAATTTGCTGCAGTCGAGGACCTAGATCTTTCCTGAATACATGTGTTTTCCATATTTCCCACCATGTGCTAAAATCAATTGGTGAAGGATCAAAGGACAGATCGGCTGGTATTGGAATGTGGAGATCATCGAACATGCTGTAACATCTTGAACTGGTGAGACCGTCAGGCAGATCGGCTATACTCTCCACCAAGTGGTGAATATGGAAGTGGGGAGGGACTTGTCCTAGGCCAAATTGCCGAGCTGCTATGACTGGTTGGTAAGCTTCCTAACCTAGCTTGATAATTCTATTGGAGGTGCTGATGCCAACAGGAAGGAAGCCAGGTCAGATCATTAAAGAGTATAGATGCCGAGTGCTGTCGTCATCGGCAAAGTTATCTAATCTGAAGGCAGTTGGGTTTTCAAAGGATTCAGATTCAGTGAATGGGAGATAGAGTGGGTTGTCCAGTCCTTTGTAGAAGACTCTGAACCAGTTTGCTGCTTCTGCTGAATTCAGTTTACTGCCAGGGAGACTAAATAAAGTTTGGCCGTAACTAGTACATCTGATTGGTTTGCCACTCTCATCAGGAAAAGAGTTCTTGGTCAGGCCTTGGAAGTTGGGGATATGGTGCTGAAAGTACAGTTGTGCCCACAACTAAATAAACCACCAAGGGCCTCCAGTTCTCAGTTTCTTTTGGTTAAGCAAGTTAGATGTCATCAGATGGAGATATCTGTAGGTTTCTCCAAGAAAAAGTTTGCCTAGGCCGGTGCGGTTGCCATGGGCCAGGTGATAGGCCAAGGGGAGATAGTCTTTAGTTGGAGCTAAAGAAGGACCACAGAAGATGAAGTGCTCTAGCCAAAGATTTAAGAAGGCTGTGTGTTCCTTTTCAGTCACTGGACCTTTTGTTTTCATATGCTGGTTCATGTAAGTGCCCCAGTTTGTGCAGTTTGCCTTGGAAGAAAGTTTAAAGGGGACTTCTACCATTTTGTGGGCAGCTGGGTTAGGAGATCCAATGTCTAGGGCAGTTATCATGGTGACATCAAACAGAGTAATGGTCATGGGTCCATGGCCGAAGAAGAAACAATTCAGAGCATCAGACCAAAAATAGCCGATGGTTTTTAGAAGATTTTCATCTTTGTCAAGAGGAGATAGTGATAAGCTAAGTGCATCGACTATGTTCAAATCCTGCCACAAGGGCATATAATCTTTTGCTACTCTGCTGTACCATGTAGTCCAGCTCTCAGGGGGGTTAGGCCAGGCTCTTAAGCAGTCGGCCCAGAGGTTCAAATCGATGTTTTGACTCATGAAAGAAATCCTATTTGCTTCACAAGAGATTAAATATGTGGGATTTTCGAAAGTTCGTGGGCCAAGACAGAATGATTTTGGATTGGAAGGATGCGGCAGAAGAATGTCTGACACCTGAAGTTCAGAAATTCAGAAGTATGCATATGGTGTCAGGCTTCTGAGTTTAATGTTCAAAGGCTTAATTGGCTGAGGAAAACTAAAAGGGTTGGGCTGGATGTTACCTTCAGGCCGCAGATTGCCGCATCATCAACAGTAGGATTTGTTGTCTGAGCTGCAGAGTCTGCCATGGCTCAGATCCGTTGACTTGAGGTTTGGTTGCTGTGAGCTCTGATTCGAATTCCGGATGCTTGGAGAAGTTCTTGCTCGAATTTGTAGAGCTGGGTTTTCGAATTACGCTCGGATTTGAGAGCTTGTTTCGAGTTCGGTTCAAGGTGGAAGTGATACTCTACTCTTGTGCGGGTTGCTTCTAGTTTGAATTTCGTTGGCTCTTGGATATTTATAGAAGCCTGATGCGTTGCCATCGGCTTTTTGGAAAATGAATCAGACACGCAAAATTGAAGGAAATTGATTTCATTAAAAGGAAAGGTTTCTTACAAGGAAAAGCCGATTGTTACAAAGGAATTAATCCTTCGGCTTTACGGTCCTACTCCTACAGTACTACTTCTACTGCTCGTAGGTGCCTAGTACCTACGGCGTTTGGGGCTCCGGGCCGGCACATCTCCGCCGTCATCGCTGTCGTCGTCGTCGTCGTCGCTGCCGAAGGCGCTGCTGCCGCCTTCGCACCCGAAGTCACTCCAGCCGTTGTTGCCGCCGCCGCTCTCTTCCTCGCTGTCCTCCTCGGAGGACCCAAGGAACTGGAAGGGCTTTCCGCCCATCGGCTCATCATCGGAGGAGGAGTCAATCTCCTCTTCCGAGGAGGAGTCGACTCCGTCCCAGGAGAACTTGTCGTCGCCGCTGCTCTCTAGTTCCTCCTGGAACAGGAACTGGAGGTCCTCTCCCTCGGTCTCGGGCTCGTCCTCCTCGGAGACGGTCCTGAAGTCGAACTCCTTTGCATCCCAGTGCAGAGGAGCCAGGGCTTCGTACGCTGCCGTCGGGTCCCATTCGGGGGTCGGCTCTCGGCTCTCTGGGATAGAGTCGATGGAGGAGGCAGAGAGAGAAGAAGAAGAAGAAGAAGAGGAGGAGGGAGAGTCTCCGAAGGAGTTGGAGCCAGAGGAAGAAGAGATTGCCATGGCTGGCGGAGGAATGGGGTTTTCTGCGCTAATTGGCTTTGGGAGGAAGAAGGAGTTCGCTGTGAAGGAGAGTCGATTCGGGATGAGATTAAATAGTGAAAAGATGGGAGACGGATCGGCAGTTTCACATTCTACGAGGAGCCAGTTGCAGAGACGTTGCGTCTTCCTTGGTGGTTGTAGTGTGTTTAATGAACATTAACGGGAAGATGAAGCGACAGAATGGTTTTGGAATTATCATTGCCAAAACCAGGGGGCATGTGTTATCGCCATAAATTAACAGGGGCCGAAAGCAAGTTGGGCTTAAAGCAGAAGAATAAGAAGGCTTGTAAATCGGCTCCTGCGTGAGCATTTGGGCCACATGGGCCATGTATCTTTAGATTTAGTTCAAGATTAGAGATAGAGTCCGATCGGGACAAGATTAGTTTGGATTGTTTCCCAAGTCTCTGGACTATAAATATGTACTCTACGTTATTCATGAAAAAAGAACGTCATCACGTCTCGCAAACAACAATCTCGGCGCATCGCCACCCCTAATCTTAGGGTTTCATCCAAGTAAGCGCCATGTTGCCCTGATCACTTCTCGCGATCAGGGGAACGTTGTTCTTGCTTTTACCTTGGTATTACTCGTACTGAAGCATTTTTGATGGCGAGTAATGCTAGTTATCCTGATGTTTGTAGCATGGCTTTTAGTAGATCTGTTGTGCTTTTGTTGCTAATTGTCTACGAATATCATGTTGTCTTTACGCGATCATGTCATCAACTTATACTAGCCCTTGTTGCATAGAGTTAGTTGCGTAAAGGCAACACCCTGCTTCTTTTATGTTTAGTAGATCTGATCTGTTACGGTTTGCTCTTATCTTTTAGAGTTGGCACAATATCTGTTAGATTAGGCCTTGCAAACGGGTTGGATGATCCGGTGGCGTACTAGATGCTTTATTTTAGCCTTAATAGGGATTGTTCCGGGAATCGGCTCTTGCTAGTTCTTAGGCCTCTGTTTTGGTTATGGTTTAGTTATCTGTTACGTTTATTAGGCCCAATCACATGTAGGATGTTCCGATCTAATAGTGAAGCTTTTTACCATCGTGGATTAGATTAGTTAGATTTAATTGAAGCAGCTTTACAGTCATTTGCTTTAATTATCAATATCCGGATGCAAACAGATCCAGTCTGACACCGGGACTCGATCGGCTCTTTAAAGCCGATGCAAGAGTCGTCCCGGGGAGCCGACCATGGCTCGGACTTACGTTTCCACGTGTTTGTGTATGCAGGTTAATCGTTGCAAGCACGTTCGCACCTTCCTGATCGGGTATAGGTCAGGTGGCACGCCCTGCGTCTTCACAAGCCGCGGTGTGTGCCGGAATTGCGGGCCGTCGACGAGGGAACAGTGCCTGCCAGCGCCCCGGCGACCTCCCGGCTCTTCGTGTTGCCTGTCGCTGCTCGCCGGTGGGTTTCGACCGACAACACATTCATACAGACCCTAACTGACCATAGAAGCATATATACACATAGATGCACCATACATGGAGCAACTAACCAAAATGCCCACGCAGGGGCACCCTAATCCTAACTACACTTCATTTATTCTTCTGTTGCTTCTTTATGCTGATGGATGGACCTGCTTCATCAGACGAGGACAAGTCCACATAGATTACCTCCTCCTTTTTGTGCTCGAATTTGTTCACCTCGATTGGCACATTTATTTGCACTCCCTCTGGACGTCGCTGTTTCTGAAATGCAAATTAAAATAGGTTACTGATCATGTTTGTAAGTACCAGCACTGACCCAATTTACAAAGGCGCTATTTCAGAAATGAAAGTAAGTGGGGGAAAATTACCCAACTCATGGCCTTGCATCTCCCTAGGGTTTGCATCAGTTCCTCAGTCGGATCCGCAATTACAGTGTACTTGTAGTCACTTTTCTTTAGCTTCCTCTTGATTGCAACCCGAAGCTCCTCCGCCTTAGCATTAATCTAACATTTTCAAAGTAATCAGATTGCATGTGCCAAGTAAATAGGAAATAGCATGGATGAAATGTTCCATTGTAGGTAGGGGAAGAACATCACCTGATCAGTAGAGAGAATCTCAGCATTGGCATCGTCATCGCTCTCATCCGAGAACTTGATCGCAGCGATCATGTTTGGCTACTGTTTTAGAATATGTGATATCTGGTAGTGAATTGGTGCTACAAATAAGTATGTAATTTTTCTACCCTTTGTGCTACCCTTTTTTGGTTGCAATTAATGAGTATGGAGGCCGACTATCACATGGATTGGGTTGAGTTCTGATTAGCTCACTTGAATGATGGGAGGATAGTGTTTGTTGACATAGGAAGCAGGGGATTTATGATCCTAGGACCAGCACTTCCACATACATACATATATATATGTGTGTGTGTGTGTGTGTGTGTGTGTGTGTGTGTGTGTGTGTGTGTGTGTGTGTGTGTGTGTGTGTGTGTATGTGGAAGAGATTAAACCTTGTGTTGCAGTTGGTCTGTACAATTGGAGTGTATACAGCTTGGCGAATGGTTCCAGTTAACAAGGTCAAATGTATCTGCTCTATCAGTGAATGTTGAACAAATAGTAGTTTTTTTTTCATGCTATTCGTGCGTATAGATTTGATCAGTCTACTAGAATTATAAAAAAAATCTGATGCATTCCTCTAGAGTTTGAATCATGAGTTCTGGGATATTCAGTTTGGATAATGAGTTATGGGATATTCAGTTTGGATCATGATAAGTGGATACTTCTCAAACCTTTGGTGAAAACTGTGGTCCTATGAGACATATTCTGATTTAAATGATGCATGTTGGCTTGTTGAATTCTGGTTAAATCAAAGTTGGGTGCCCTACATGTTTGAAATATGTGTGCTCATGATTGGCCCTTAAGCAACATGTGGTTAGTTCCATAAATATCTAGGAAGTAGTTAGAACCTCAACTCTGGAGTGTAATTAAGTGTGGTTAGTTGTCATAACATGTGGTTAGATCTGTAGAAGAATAAATTGCATGCACTGTTGCTTAAGAAATATGCAATGCAGATTCTTAATTCATCCTCAACTCTGAATTTTTGTCCATTAGAACCCAAATTCATATGGAACGTTCATCTAGTCAAAATCTCTGCAAAACTAATGGACTGAAATAAGAGGAGATCGAATCAATTCACCTTCTTGACCTTGGACGATGCGGGTCCCTTTCCTTTGTAATTGCTAGGGCTGGCGCCAGGAACCGTGGTGGGGTAGGGGTCGCGGGATGGCGACGGCGATGGCGACGGGAGGCGGGATGACAACGGCGATGGCGAAAAGGGGCGGAAGAAGCGCCCTTCCTTGTCGCGTGGCTGCGTCCTTGAGTTGTGGTTCCAGCACTTGCGGCCCGCCATCTTCAATCCGCCGGCGATTTGTGGGAGGAGATCGTGGGGGCTGGGAGGAGACGCCGCCCTTGCACCCTACGCGACGGGAAAGGGGGAGATGAACGGGGGAAGAAGAGACGCCGAGGATAAGTCCAAGCCGCTTACACGTGGGACCCAATGATCGGTTAAAAAATTGATTACTCACTGACATCCCGGTCCCACATGTAGGCGCTAAGTTCTTATCCCTTGTGTTCAGCTCAAGGATATATTTTGATCCATATCAAAAAAACTTTAAACATGTTTAACTTTCTGAATTTTTGTTCAAATGCGGTGGTTTTTTTTCTACTTTCTTGGAAAAAAAATTTCTTGAACTCGAAACATTTTCATATTTTTAATGGACCCCATGTACTAAACAATTTTGGGAGTTTGCCCACTATTTAGTAACTATAGAATGAATTGATAACCTTTCCAATGTTTGATTTGTACGATATATGTTGTAATCTCAAAATTTTCAATAGTCACATATACCCAACATAATTAACCAAGTTGATTTGGACGACGATAATGTGTCTTTCGCTTGGGAGCTAACCATATGTGTATCATGTCATGTAGCCTTGTGTATATTATTTAGCCAAGTTGATCTCTTCACATATATGATCATATCATTTGGGAGCTAAGACCACATTTTGGAACAAATGGGTGAATGAGGGCCAAAAATGAACAGCTATTTCGAACTATAAGACTCATGCGTATTTATGTAGACATGATCACATAGGTAGCCATGGGTGTATTATCAGTTCTGAAAATATTATGAGGTAATAAAATAATGTTTGTGGATCAAACTAAATAGCCAAGTTGATTTATTCAATGATGATCGGTACACATAGTGATCATATCATTAGGGAGCTAAGATTACATTTGGAGTAAATGGGTGAATGAGGGCGGAAAATGAACAGTTCTTTTCATACTATAAGACTCATATGCATATTCATGTGGGAACTAATACCACATCTTGGAACAAATGTGTTAACGATGGCGGAAAATAAGTTTTATTCATATCTTGTTGGACCTAAGAACATGTTTTGGAGCAGATTTGTAAACGTGATGTAAAATAAACAGTAATTTTCAAACTATAAGACTCATATGTATAGGCGAAAAAAACATATATCCATATATCATCTAAAGTACGAGAAACAAAAAATGATAAAAGTTGACTAAAAAAATGTGAGGCACAAAATCGAACTGCTGACCTCTTGGCAAACACCAAGATAACAAACCATTGGGCTATTCACGTTCTTTTGAACACTCACCATTTATATTTTACTAGAATGATGAAATCCCTTGACTTTTCTGCTAATCCTCCCTGGCCGCCAATTATCCCACGCTAATCCTCCCAGGCCGCCAATTTTCCCACGCCGCCAATTTTCCCACGCCAATCCTCCCTGGCCGCCAAATCCCTCTCCCCTGTTTCAACTTCCCTCCCAATTTTCCCACTAACCCCGCCCACCCCGCGAGATCCCCTCGTCATCTTCCCAAACGAAACCATCAGGGCGCCGCCCCTGCTCCCATCTCTAACTCTAATCATCGCACTCCCATCTGTACATCGCTTGGTGAGAAGGGGGCACGAAGAGGTCTGTCCTTCCTGGTGATCCACATATGGCGACTCGTGCCTCCAACACTGTTGGCGACCACGGAGATCCTGCTGATGGAGACGCCGGCAACCAAGGGATCAAGAAACCACACCAGCGCCCTGCTCATCCCCAAGGTCTCACTAATGACCACGAGTTACAGTTTCAATCTACTGAAACTAGCAGGTACGCTACGTCTTGGAAGTTTACATCTACCAATTCAATCTACTGAATTCTTTTAGGGAAACTCCTATGAATGAGAATTTCGATCTTGACTGAGAACGCCTAGGGTTTGTCTTAGAAATCACCTATAGGGTTATTCTGAATTCTCTTAAAAAGAAGAAGAAACAAATTTCTGGAGGAAGGGTATAACTGTGTTCTTTGCCATGATGGGGTAGGAGAAACCTTGGAACACTAGTTTTTTGAATGTCCCTCTGCTGGCAGTCGGTGGTTTGCTCTGGGAATTACATGGGAGGAGAATGCTAATGTGTATCAGAAGATCTATCTAGCCAAGCAATCTTTAATTCCTGAACATATTTAATTACATGGGAGGAAATTTTTGTTAGATTTCACCTAGTTATTTTCTACTACACTGAACATATTTAATTCAACATTGCAGAGCCCCAACTGATGGAAACGACGGCGACCAAAGGATCAAGAAGCTCCAAGCAGGTGCGCTACATCCCTGATAATGAAGTCTATCTGATTATGTTGATTCACTTAACTTAATTTTTTATATCTCAGAATTCCAGATTTATTATTCATTCATGGAGTATTAGTTTGGTCAGATTTCAACTGGTTTATGTTGAATACACTGAACATAATTTGTTAGATCTCATAATTCCAGATTTATTGTTCGTTCATGGAGTTCTAGTTTATGTTCAATACACTGAAATTAATTTTTTATATCTCAGAATTCCAGATTTATTTGTTCATTCATGGAGTACTAGTTTGGTAAAATTTCAACTGGTTTATGTTGAATACACTCAACATATTTTGTTAGAACTCATTTATTCCAGATTTATTGTTCATTCATGGAGTACTCAAAAAATATAATATGTTGTTGCAGTACAAGGAATTGATGCATACAAGGAATGGCTTGAAATCCTGCAACAAGAGCAACCTGAAACGGGTAAGTTAAATTCTCTCCCCCCGCCCGCATCAAAGATAATGTATGATATAAGTGCTAATATCATTACTAATACTTTGTTGATATGCAGAATTTAGAGATGATTATAGGGACGAAACCATCGAGACATATAAAGAATGGTTGAGGCGTAAAGGCTATCTTAGAGACATCTGTAAAATCTACTCTCCTGCTCTCCTATTTATATATAAATATATTGTAACTACCATGTGCAAACTATAAATTTGACAAACTGACCATTCCATTATATGTAGATGCATATGCACAAGATGATGATGCCAACGACAATGTTCGAGTTGCTGCTGATGAACACCGTACACATAGCTCGTCACCAAAAAAAGAATGGCCATCTCATGCAAGGCGTAGATCAAGAAAAGGGACAGGTGTGTACTGCATCCAACAATTTGTTACAACATCCTCCATGTTTAAATTGACTGACCATTATGAACATATTTGTTTCCTTATAGGTGCAAATGAAGGTTGTAAAAAAAAAGGGTGTGGTACCCTCAAGGGTTTATCAGCAGCCATAAAGAGAATAAAGAGTGGCTCCCAGAAACTAAAAATTGATTTTTCATCAAGCCTGGGAGGCCCCATAGGGCCTAACTATCGTGCATTTGTGGATGAAGTAGTGCTGTTTACGAGAAAAAGGGCTCCGCTTATTGGAGTGAAAGTTTGGAAAGACATAGATGAAAATGTGAAAAATTCTATAGCACTCGATGTAATGGTATGCACAAGAAATTAATTTTATTGG
This sequence comes from Panicum virgatum, assembly GCF_016808335.1. Classification (NCBI taxonomy): domain Eukaryota; kingdom Viridiplantae; phylum Streptophyta; class Magnoliopsida; order Poales; family Poaceae; genus Panicum; species Panicum virgatum. The sequence continues at coordinate 51,064,467 of NC_053152.1, forward strand.
CTAATAGCAATATCATGTCATACATGCAAATGCTTCACATTCTTAATGATTTTGAAATTTACAGAATCGGTGGGAGGTTGAAAACACTGAGGATGGTAAAGAAAAAATATGGGCTGTGGCCAAGGAGTGGTACAAAGGATGGCGCTCAATATTCAGTGCGACTTACAAGGCATACGACAGTTATGATGAAAGAATGAAGAACAAGCCTGACGACTTGGACCTTGTTGAGTGGCATTATTTGATCCTGTATTTTGGAAGTGAAGCTTTCCAGGTATTTCTTTTCTATTGAAATACACGTGCCAACTATATCTGTTTACTGCACTACTAATTCATTTTGTTAATTCAAACTTTTTGCAGAAGGTAAGCAATAGGAACACTAACAACCATGAGCAAAAAAGGACCAATCATTGCACAGGATCCAAACCATTCTCCAAACTTAGCGATGAGCAGGTATGCTATGACATACTTTTTCATATCTTACCAAATGGCATGCTGTATATTTAGTTTTCCACAAGTGTCAACTGATGCAACATTCCTGCCATCCAGAGAGATCCCGGAACAGGTGAAGAACCAACTGATGTTGACCTTTGGAGGATTACACACGTGAGGAATGGAGTATGGTTTGATGAAGCTTCTCAGGCTATCTATGTGAGTAATGCAGTTAGTTCAGTTCTCACATCATGATTCATAATATTATTGCTTTAATTTTCATAATTCAATAATAACTCCATTGTTGTTGTATCAAATAGGAGAATGCAGTCGTCAAAATTGCAGAAAAGTGTGAAGAAAAAGACACTATTATATCAAATTCAGAAGAAAATATTATTTTCCAAGCAACCTACAAGGAAAGCACAGGATGCAAAACATCCACTGTTCATGGTCATGGGTACATGTCTACACATCCAACAGAGAGGGCATCAATGAAGGCTCAACTCGAAGAACAAGCCCGTGCTATAGTTGCAGCCAACCAGAAAAATCAAGAGCTACAAGAACATATTGAGAAGCTAAATGACAAACTTGAAAACCAAGAAGCTGAGAGTGAAAGGAAATTAGAAGAAAAGTTGCAAGAGTTCAAAGAGGAAGAGAGTAGGAAAATCCAAGCACTTAGGGATGAATTCATGGCAGCACTTCAAGAAAATACAAAAACCACGTTAGCTCAGGTAAAAGATATTTGAATATCTATTTCTAACAGCAGATATCAAGTAAGGTTCTGAACCAATTAACAACTTGGCTGATTTGTTACCCTTGCAGCCTGCACCAAATAATTCAAACATCCAACAGGAAGCTACGCCACCTATTGACAAAAAAGCTGCCACTACTCCAGATTCTAATGCAACTGAAGCTACATCAGTTCAGGTACAAAAATTTCTTCGTATTTGTCACACCATTGATAATATTAGCACATGGCCTAAGTTAGCTTCTTGCACCATTTTTTCCTATGCAGACTACACCAAAAAGTGCATCCATCCCAGAGGCAGCAAGGCAAGTGGAGATACATGCAACGAAAACACCATCCTCTAAGGCCAAGAGAAGTCTTTGTCAACCAACAAAAATTATATTAGTTCACATAACTTGATGAATGCTGCTGTGAAACATATACGGACTAGAAGCCAGTAGGTATGAACATGCTCCTAATTATAACTTCTCTTACATTTTCGACGGCGAGGGACAGGACGGGGCGGGTCGACGTTGTTGCGGCGGGACGGCGACGGCCGGTCGTCGCAGCCGTCAGGTCTCCGAGGGCACCGGACGGCGGCGCGATCCGCCGAGCACGCGGAACGGTGGATCGAGGATGGAAGAAGATGCGGTCAAAGTCGTGGGTCGTGAGTAAAGGATGGGCGGCTAATGTGCATCGTTGGTTGCTTTGACGACTAAAATGGACGTCTCGCGTTGAGCCCAGGCAGAATGACGAATAGCGGGAGGTGGGACGTGCATCGAACCGTTATTTAGGTGGTCGCCGTGCATCGAACGGCTGCTGGTTCGCACTTGCAGAATGACGAAGCGGGAGGGCGAGGGTCGGCGACGGATGAGTCGCCCATTCGAACTTTTTAGGAGTAGAGATATGTGTGGCTAGTCGTGTTGCTCCTTATCCATATGTCTCTTAATGGCAAGTGCTAATTTAATCTTTTCCTAGAGCTTTGTTTAGTGGTACTGCAGCACGATTCTTTTGCTTCAATGAAGAAATAGTAAATCTAATTTAGTCACATGTTGCTTGCTTCAATGCTGTCTGATGATGCTTGCATTTACCTTTTTCCTTCAACAGGATATTTGAACTTGCTAAATGGATCAATCGCACACTGATGCCTTCCATGATCAACACAAAGATAGTCTGCATCAATGTCAAACAATGTTTCTTGGATCCTACATAAGACATGTAGTTGTGTTGTTGACCCAACAGTAGCTAGCTAGCTATCTATGAACTATTCTCAATTCTGAAATTGTACTGCAATTTGGCACTTGTCATTTTATTATCTACTCATTAGCAGAATTAATGTTGGATTCCTTTCAGTTTCATGGTGATTTGA